>NW_027498892.1:0-63866 GCF_021521415.1 Bidens hawaiensis
AAGAGGTTCAATGTCTAAGAGGTTGGCCACCTCTCCTTTACATATAAGGTACTTTACTATTTCCCTTGGCCTTGCCCACGATTGGGTATGACCCCCGATGGTCATATCCCTTAAGGTTTAAAGGTTTTCACCTTTCTCACGATCGCCAGTTGCGCACGCTATCCGACGTATAGTTCGGGGCAGCGGGACCAGTACACGCTTAGTGGCTGACAATTTCGGTGTCTCCGGCTATATGGAGGATCCTACGAATAATGGTAGACGTACCATTTCCTAAGGTTTAAGGGGTTTTCACCTCTTCTCAAGGGCCATGTCGCCAGTTTAACATCCGTATTTGGGCTTGTCCCCAGTTTGGGCTTGTCCCCAGTTATACGGGCTTGTCCCCAGTTGCACGGGCTTGTCCCTAGTTTATTATTTGGGCTTGTCCCCAGCTTGTTGGGTTTAATCCCAGTTAACATTATAAGTTGTTTGCAATAGAGTTTCTAAGTTCATTATGAAGATCAAGACTTATGGATTCAAAATCCTTAAATTGCTTCTACCAGGATCACTGAAGGATCATTACTGATGGTAACCTAGGTCTAATTAGACCTTACGATATGATTTCAGTTTATCGGTTTACACTTATTTGATTTCAGTTTATATCTTTATAGATATAAGGAATCATTATTCTCAATCTATTTTTATAAGGATTTAAGATCCTGGTTGATTTTTGCAAGGATATTTTATCCTAAAAACTTTTTACTAAAGAATATTTCTCAAAACTTTCAACAAGTCTAAAGCTATATCAAACAAACTTTCAAAATAACAAGTAACAAACGACCAAAACGAAAAAAACGAAATGCAACCGAAAAACTGACCAAATCGAAACAAAAAAAAAGAGAAATGCAACCGAAAAGCTAACCAAAACTAAACAAAAACACCGAATCGACCAAACTGAAACAAAACTGAATCGAAATAGAAAACCGACCAAAACGAAACAAAAAACCCGATATGAAACCGAAAATTTGACCAAAACGAAACAAAAAAAAGCGAAATGCAACTGAAAACCGGACCAAAACAAAACAAAAACACCGAACCGACCAAAACGAAACAAAAACACCGAATTGACTGAAAAAAACCAAAACGAAACTGGACCAAAATAGAAAAATGACCAAAACGAAACAAAGAAAAAAAAGCAAAATGCAACTGAAACCTGACCAAAACAAAACAAAAACACTGAACCGACCAAAGCGAAACAAACGAAACGAAACTGAACCGAAATAGAAAAAAGACCGAAACGAGACAAAAAACCGAATTGAAACTGAAAAGCTGACCCAAAGGAAACATAAAAAAACTAAATGCAATTTAAAAACCGGACCAAAACGAATCAAAAACACCGAACCGACAAACGAAACAAAAAAACTGAAACAAAACTAAACCGAAATAGAAAAACGACCAAAACGATACAAAAAAACCGATATGAAAACGAAAAACTGACTAGAACAAAACAAAACAAAAAAAGCAAAATACAATCAAAAAGCTTACCAAAACGAAACAAAAAAACTGAAACGTAGCCGACCAAAATAAAACAAATGAATCGAAACGAAATGAAACCGAAAAACTGACTAAAACAAAACAACACTAAAACCGAAAAAACCGAGAAATCGAAACCGAAATCATTGAAACCGACCGAAACAAAAAAAACAACCGAACCGAACCCCCCCCCCCCCCCCCCCCCCCCGAAAAACTTGAAATTGAACCCGAACAAAAAGTGTTTTTTTTATGAAAGAGGAGGACGGGAGAAACATTTTAGTTATTTTACATTTTGAGTTTTTATTTTTATAATAGTTTTTTTTAATATTTTTTTGAGGGTTTTTTAAAACCCTTTGTATGTCAACCTTCACTTAGGTCAAGATGGGTTAGTTTTACCATCCTAACCCTCTATTTTAAAAATCCATCCTGACCCATACCCATCCTGACCTATCATCCAAATCCAACTCAACCCACTCCTATTGCCACCTCTAATCAGGAACATACACATACTAGAGGAAACCGGAACTTACTGCGCAGGGATCGAAATCAATGGCATGGTTTCAGCTTGTGAAGGAGGTTCAATGATAATGGTAGTCTGTGCGCGTTTTGGAGTTGGAGCAGGCTCCATCTCTATATTTATAGTTGTGGATTCAGACGGGTTTTGAGACTCGAGAGCCACAAACCTTTATAAAAACAGTAATCGATCAGCATGATTCATCATCTATAATAGTAGGAAATTAATTAAAAAACGTAGTTAGAAGTTTAATAGCGTACTTATAGTGGTGTCAGAGACAGGGGTTGTAGGATGTGCAATTGATACATTCCTCAAATCCTCCATATTTTTCAAAGTACTTGTGTCTTTGGGATGAAGGGGGCTGTGAATGCCCGGGTTTAATAGCGTACTTATACTTTGACAAAAGAGCATACTCAAACCCAGAATAAATGGCATAAAATGACGTGTAAAATGCCATAGAGTTACTCGCCATACTTTTAACATTTATAACAAGAAAAAAAATCAAAAATATATGTTCAACGCCACACCACACCACACCACACCACACCACACATCCGCTCCTACCACACGGCCATACTTTTAATCATTGATTAATTAGAACAAGAAAAAAACAAGACTTTTGAGCTGGAGCTTAATTTGTGTTTGAATTTTCCATTGGGGAGTTTGTGGTCAGATGGAGTAGATGATCATGTCTAGAGATGAAAAAAAATCCGAGTGTGGAACTGAACCCGATAAAAATACCCGGAATCGGTTTTTTTATACCCGGGTTTTTAATACCCGACCCTACTCAAAGGGTATGCATATGGTATGCATTTCAGTGCCAAAACCCGTATTCGGAACCGAACCCGATTTGTGTCTGTTAATACACGAAAACCCGAACCGGTTTCACACCCAAACCGGGTTATACAAATACCTGAAACCGGGTTTTTCAAATACCCGATGATCTATACCCGATATTACCCGCTAATTCCCGGAAAAATAATCCTAAAAGGTGCAACCTTTTAAAATATCCAATATATATTTGAAAAATACCCGAAAAAAAGCCAGAAAAACCCGAAAATAGGTTTTTTTCAATACCCCGAAATAGGGTATTCAAATACCCGGTTTTAGAATACCTGGTTATATGCCCCTCCCAAACACGATACACAAGGTATGGTTTTTAGAGACAATACTCGGTCCCGAACCCAACCCGGTGTTTGCCAATACCCGATTTTCCAATACCTAGTCATACCCGAACCCGGTATTTGAAAATCCCGATCTGTGCACCTCTAATCATGTCTAGCTTCGGCTTACTCCACACGATAAAACTAAAACAAAACCATAAAAAAATTTGTTGCTATTTTTTAGTTTTTATTATCTAACAATACTATTAAAGCAAAACCAATTGTCCACATGTCATTCAACTAGCCTATCCACATATGCATCCAAGTCACCAAGTTTCCATTCTCATATTGTCCACAATGTTGCCACATCACCTCTTCACCAAACACCCCAAAAACTATACCCAGTCCATTTTTCATAATCCACAACCAATTCCACCACTCATTTTTCTCTCTAACCTCCTCACGAAGATACGAACCCTAATTTTGCCGCTCAGATCCAACATCGAAGGTCTACAGTATTTACCAACAATTGTTTAATCTACTATGTTTTTCTTCACTAGCTTCCAAGGTTATTGATGTCTCCAATCGGTTCGATTCCGTTCAACTGATCGTTTCTCAGAGACGAATTTATAAGGATATATTTGGTCAATTAATGATGATTATAACATATCGATTCTCCGATGAATATATTAAAGGTAATTAACAATCCATTGTTTCACATAGAGTTATTTATTAATTATAATATCCGATGAATATATTCCGGTCACTTTTGTTATAAGGATATTTTATGTTTTCTAAGATTTTCCGGTTAAATTGTGTAACATCCCCAAAATTTTGGTCCAAATTTGACAAATTAATAAAGCTAAATTAAGGATTAATAATAATCTCAAAAGACAAGTAATGGGAAAAATATTTTCAAAATAAGATAAGGAAATAAATATATAAGTCATCTCACATGGAAAGATGTAAAAAAGTGGAAGCATTCCACTTGGGTATAAATAAGAAAATGGAATCCATCCAACATGGAAAGTGGTAAAGAAGTGGAAGCTCTTTGTAAGAGATAGAATTTCCATAGTTATATTCTTTTACGCTTAGCATGCACCAAGTGGTCCTAGCGGAGGGTGCAAATCACCCGACGCACACGCGCACGGGCTTGGGCGAGGACGATGGCGGAGGAGAAGGCGACGACGAAGGGCGTTGGGCGCAATGTGGCGCTTTGATGGAGCACTTTGCACTTCGCACGCTCGCATCGCCGCGAGCCGCCTTAGTATTTTTGGATAACAAGAATTAGACCTAGACGTGACAAACTATAAAAGACAAAGGACCAAAAATGAAAAATAATGTCCAGGGACCCATCGCGATACGCGATGAGTCCAAGAACACGGCCATCGCGTATCGCGATGGTCCGTGATAACTCACGGACACGTGGCAGATGTGTCAGGACACGTGGCGACACATGGCGTGATCTAAGAAAAGTGGGCGTCGCGATATGCGACTCATTTAAAGAAGAGCCCATCGCGTATAGCGATGGGACTCAGTTTTAGCTATAAAAGGGGAGGCCACATGCTCACTCTCACACACACATTCCCTCTCTCTCTAACTTACTTTCTCTCTCTACACCATTTTGCGTGCCACTGACCCGACAATATCACCTCGTAAACCGTGTCAATACCCGACGTTTCCTCGAAGTGCGTGAAACCCAAAAGTAACCCGACATTCCGTCTTGAAGTACGTGCACGACCCGGTGACACCCGAATATCACCTCGATTTGCGTGCCAAGAAAGGTGGATAAGAACGCATCGATAAACGTGCATATAGATTAGAAGTGCTGCCCGTATAAACTTAGGAATATCTACCACCGAATACCCGTGCGAGGTAGGGGTTCTGCCTAAGTTATTATTATATTATTATAAATGGCTTAGACCATATTCGGGGTTGATCGATGTCGAAAGGTCAATCAAAAACATTTGTAAAATACCTTTACTAGCTAGGGCAAGTAAGGTGTCGAATCCACAGAGAATCAGTGGAAAGTGCAAGTGAAACTCAAATTTGATTATAAAATACTTAAAGTGGACAGACGATGTCAAGCGGTTTAAATGAGTAGTTTGTAAACAATGATATGAAAATAACCAAACTCCAGGGTTCGGGTTTCGAAAAAAGTTAGGAAATTGATAAACTTCTTTGGACGTTTTCGTGTTAAAATATGTAATCAAAAGACTTAACTATTGGCTATGTTGATCATCAGATTTGAATCTAACAATTGACACGGCTTAATGAAAATCTAATTGATAATTGGTTTTACTTATTGAAACACAAAATCAATAATATGGTTAACGATAAACGGGTCAATGACGAAAGAACTTAATCCTAATTGTTGATGACCACAAATCAATTAACTGACAAAAGATAAGTAATCAATTAATAAAAACCGTTGAAGCACAAAATCAAACACAAACAATTGATCAATCGAATGATTAACCAAATCCAAATCCAAAGTTCAAGTTTAGAATATCAAAACCTAATCATGCAACTCAACCCTACATCCGGAGATGGTTATGAAGCCTTTAGCCTTGCATCTTGATCTTCATGCTCTTGATTATGATGTTGGAGATGGTGTTCATTGATCAATTGTATGATTAGGATGAGTGTTGGTGGTGTAAGATGGCCTCAAAGAAGTCCAAAACTGAATATGAATGAATGGAATCGACCTTAGGGTTTTTGGGCTTTAAATATGGAAGAAAAACACCAAAACCCATTTTTCCGTCAGACCAGACCGTAAGCTACGGTCTGGCCACCGTAGCTTACGGTTTGCACCCACTGCCTTACGGTCCTGCTAGGTTAAAAATGTTTTCTTTATAGAATCTTTGTTTCAACTCTGTTTTCCTCCCGTTTGCGGCCACGTCTTCGTATTTCAATTATCTATCATCTCATACGTCTTTACTTTCATTTTCACTCCATCATGAATGCTCCAAGTTAAGCTCCGCATACCTGTAAACATAAAACCTATCAAAGTATTTGTGTTCGATACATATAAACAAGTAATACACACAATATAAAAAACTTAAGGCATGTACTTTTACCCACACATCAGGGGTATAGCCTGAACCTTGATTACGATTAAGCATAATATAACTTTCCTTAAGCGAAGGTTATAGTCAAAATAGTATTTCTTTATGACTAAGAAATATATTATTTATACAATAGATTATAGATAATAAATTAATGTTTCTTCTTGAAGAAGAAACTCAGTATAGATATTTCTTCATGAAGAAGAAACGAACATATAATTGGTAAATAAAGAAAGGGACTAAAGGTCCAAATGTTTTATATAAACAAATGATTTTATCAAGGTTAAAGCTATACAAAACAGACTAAAGGTCTGAAGCTAGATCGATGATCTAGTTATTTATACAAAAGGTTATTATCGTACTATAGGTCCGAGGTAACAAAACAAGAAGCAGAATCAGAAAACAGGAATCAATATCAGAAACTGATTATAAACAGAAAAAGGTGAATACGCCCCAAACCTTTTACAAACTCTTTTAGAGTCAGAATGTTTGCATAGGATTTACGAATCCTTAAAACTTTGTGTTACAATAATAAGAAACGGACACTCTGATTAAGAGTATACATGTATCTAGATCCATTCATACATGGTGACTCGGCATTTCCACGAGGCCATGCATATCATCAACATGCCTCTGAAAGTCTACGGGACTATTCAGAGAAATGATATTGTGTATATAATTAATTGTACAAGGTACTTAGGGTAATTTGATCCCAATGTAGTTGGGTGCTTAATAAGTAGTCACAAAGGTATTATTGTTGGTTTCACAAAGGTATTGAAAAGATTTTTACAAAGAGTCAGCGTGTGCTGACGTATTTTCTAACCATTTTACAGGAAAACAGAAAGGTTAGGACAGACAAGCAAGACAAGATAGAAGATTAGAGAATTAGTCATTAGATGCTATCTGATGGCTCAAATATTTTATATTAAAATATTATAAAGAATCATGTTTTCTAATGAAAGGTATTTGAAATATCAAACGGATATTTAAACCCGAGTTTTCAATTATAATAATATTATATTAGACTTCCGCTGAAAAGAATTTATTTTCTCAAAAATGCTTTGTTAACATTAAGTGGATATTTTAATCCAACATTTTATATGTTATATTAAAAGACTTCCGCTAAATCAAACCGCTACTCTGATATATTTACAAAACAGGTATCAACTATTGGTCACACTCCTATGCCCTAAGTCAGGGTGTGACAATTTGTTATTATTATGTTTAGTAAATATTAAGAAGTGAATTTCCGTCCAATTTCTAAATTTGTTTCCGTCCAATTGTTTATTGTTTTCTTTGTCCAATTCTTAAATTTTCCGGCAAATTTCTTATTGTTTTGTTTACTAAATATTAAGAAGTGAATTTCCGTCCAATTTCTAATTTTTTTCGTCCAATTTGTGATTGTTTTCTTTACTAAATGTTAACAAACATAATTTCCGTCCAATTTTTTATTCCGGCCAATTTTGATTCAGTTTTATCAAAATTCAGAAACTTCGATTTAATATTACAATTGTTTTGAATGTTTAATAAATTTGTTTGTAAATTATTTATTTCATATATAATATTGAACTTTAATATTTCCGAAATATTAATTATAAATTTACTATTTTTTAATAATATTTACTATTATAAGTTTACTAAATTTAGTAGATTATAATATTGACATTTAAAATACATATTAAAGTATAAAATTGATCGTCCAAATATAATTTATTTTAAAATTTTCTTAAAATTTAATTGTACATTAAGTTAATCCGTTATTATTCTAGAATTATCTAATTTAATAATTGACCCGTTGACTATAATTTGAAATTCAAATTATATTTAAAGCTTTGGCTATAAAAACGATAATTAAGGAAATAATTTATGTTGTTTATTTTTATTATTTGATTCCTAAATTACTCAACGTATTATTATTATTATATATTAAATGATTTTCGAAAAACTTTAAATATAGAAATATTAAATATTAGAATATAATACATTCTAATAATACTTTTTTTATAATCAATCGGTTATTTTTGGACATGATTATTTGAATATAATTTATTTTTTTAATTAATAATATTCAATGTATATTTATTCTAATAATAGTATTTTTTTATAATCAATATATTCTTTTTGGAGATAATTATTTATAATAAACCAGTTTATTATATTCAAACTTATGTTTAGAAAGTTTCTATACATAAATACGTGTCTATTACATTTCTGTTTGTACGTGATATTCATATACGTTCGTTAGTAACGTCTTTAAGAATATTTTTATTTAAATATAAAATTAATTTAATCTTTTTTAATATATTTTTTTATTAAAATACATGTATATATGGTATATATATTTTTGTATCATATTTTTTCATCTTTAAATATTTTCAAGTCAACATAAATTTTTTTAATCTTTCCAAAGTTATTTGAAAATTCATTTATTGTAAAACGTTTTTATGTTTTGTAAGTTTAACAAAATATTAATGTCAGTTATTTAAAAGTTTGTTGCAAGTTTGGTCAAAAATAAAAGAAAAGTTCATAAGTTTTTGAAGTTGACTAATTCCAATTTTTTTATATTTTGTAACTATTTTGAAAATATTTCAAAACGGGTTGTTTTAAAAGAGTATCGAATTTGATAGGTATAAAATGACGGCCAAAAAATGTTTTTATTGATATATATTTTTGGTTTGATGGTTTAAGTTAGAAAGATATTTTATGTTGTCATTTTACTTTGTTTGTTGTTGTATGTTATTTTGTTTTAATAAAAAAATTGAATAAAAACAACTTTATTAATGTTCAAATGTTACTCATTATTAAATATGTTATTATGGATATTTAATTTGGATGCTATTTATTTTCAGACGGTGAAGCAAAATAAGTTTCTTGTGGTAGAATGTTAGAAGAAGTTTGTTAGGGCCCAAATTTTATAGTCGGATCTGTGGTCAGCTCAGGATCCTAAATATGCTCGGGTTCCCGAATATGTTCAGAATTCTCAAATAAGTTTATATCCTGAGTATTAATGCTAATAAATAGATATTTCTCTCTTGGTGTTGATTTATAATTACAGATATTAATTGTTGATTTAGTCCATGCGAAATACACGGTTGGTGGTTACATAAAACGTTCGGAATGAGCTATAACCGCTAGGATTACGGGCCAAGTAATGGTTAATGGTCAAATATTGACTATTATGCTGAAATGTCGCACTTGTAGTTAATATTAGCACGTGGGAGAACTCTATTATTGTCAGGAATCATTTCTATGTATAAAGATCCCGGATTTACTGACAGGTTTTCAGTATTCGGTATCCTTGATAATTACTAACTGTTGTATTATCCTCGAATATTTGAGGATATTTTGCAGATGGGACTACGTTTGATGAGTGACTCCCTAAAGAATCGGTCAAAGACGTGAGGTGCAACGGTTAAGAGACCAAGTCCAACATATAACTTCGCATTTAATGCCATTAAACCACGTGATCAAAGCATGAAACGTTTATATTGAAGACAAGGGCGGATTCTTAGGAAACTTAATTATTACCTTTATTATTAATAAAGTCATTGAGATATTATTATGTATATATATTGAGGCTATGATCAGCTAGAAAACACACAACACAATTCATTACGAATACAATAGCAACATACACGCACACTTAGGAAATATTGTAACACTGATCATAATCTCCACCATTGTAACCCTTTTTGTTATTAATAAATAGACGGTGATAGTTTTCATCGTCCGGGGGTTTTTTGTGCTGGAGATCCACACGATTAAGGGGGTGCTCAATGTTCATTTACAAACCAATGAAACTGAAAACCAAACTGAAACGTAACAAAAAACCTAACAAAATTCTCATTTGATTATTCGGTTCGGTTATGAGTTCTACATATTAATTCGGTTAAACCGAATACAACCGTTTAATAGTTTATATACTTATGACTCGGAATTAGGAGTGTATGATTTAACTTAACAAACCGTGAATCTCTCATCAGGTTTTCATGTGTTCTCTTAAAACACCATATTTTATGACATATAAGTTCATTGTTGATTGTCCTATGATTTAACATGTTACCTGTGTACAACTTTGGTGATTTGTTTGTATTTTTTTGTTTTAGAGGTACATCTGTCTTCATTTCGAGCCTGGTTGTCCAGCTCACACTATCACTAATGAGAGAGAGAGAGAGAGAGAGATGTTATTATTTAAATATATTTTTTAAAATTGTTTGAAATATATTTTTCCCTCGTAATCAAATCATCGTGTTCACTTTGTTCTTTATCAAGCACTCTACCTCACGTACTAATTTGATCAAATATTACTTTGTTAATTTTTGACCGAAACAATTTGGCGCCCACCGTGGGGCAAACGGTGCTTTGATCATTATCAACTCTCAAACTAAACCCTACTTTTAACATCCACAACATGTCTTCAAAACCGAAAATTGTTTCTTCTTCTGTCGCGGCTTCGTATTCATCTGTGAGGCCTTCTATGCCTCCTTCTCCTGCTGGCGTTATCCCGAAGAAACCTGACAACACTCAGAAGAAACCTGCTACTCCCGTGTTCTCGAGATCAAGGTCGTCTCCCCAGGATCCCATCATGGTGTCCAACAACGACCTGCTGTCTCTTTATAGACGGTTATGAGAACAGATGGATCGCCAGAATAAGACCAACCAGATGCTTGTGAAGGAACTGTAAGATATGAGGAAGGCCAAAAGCCGGTGGAAGAATTTACACCACTAATCCCGAGATCTCTGGATTTCACTCCTCCAGGATCTTCAGGATTGGTGCGTCCGGAGTCGGCCATGGCGTACAACCCTGGATCCTCATCATTCCAACAGTCTGGATCCTCAGGATTTTTCCATCAGGTGGGATCCTCAGGATTGTCCCACCAGACGGGATCCTTAGGTCTTTATCAACAGGCGTTATCCTCAGGATTGTCGCAACAGGCAGGACTCTCAGGATCATTCCAACAGTCTGGATCATCAGGATTGTCCCACCAGACGGGATCCTTAGGTCTTTATCAGCAGGCGTTATCCTCAGGATTTCAGCAACAAGCAGGATTCTCAGGAGTGCCTCCATTAGGGTCCTTCAATCCTCAGCAGCCATTTACTCGGACTCAGCAGTTTGTAGGGTCCTCTGAGCTGCACCAGGGAGACTTCATCCCGATGCAGGCTAACATTTTGGCCGCTCCATTTGTCACTCCAGGAAATACTGTGTTTGGGAATGCAAGCTACAACACCCAGACCGCTCCTCAGAATATTAATCAAGGTAAAACTTTCAATACAATTCCCTTTAATGCTAATCAAGGATTTTTGCAGGATGTAGGCATAAGTTCAAGTTTAGCCCAGGAATTACAGAAGCTCAAGGACATGATATCAAATGTTCCTGTTGTAATCCGTCCCATAGCTGAAGTTCCCACTGATAGTCACAGAGTATCCCGATTTGTACCATCAATTGGTGACGTACAGATCCCTAAACGGTTTCAAACCCCAAATATGAAGCTATATGATGGTTCGACGGACCCCGAGGAACATGTTGCATGGAATAGAGAGCGTATGGAGATCATCCCAATCCCTATGGAAATCAAGGAAGTGTGTCTTTGCAAGGGGTTTGGGTCTACCTTGACTGGAGCAGCCATGAAATGGCTATTGAGTATTCCTCCTAATACTATCACTTCCTTTTCTCATTTAATTAACTTGTTCAATAACTAGTTTTCCTGCAGTAGAAAATTTGAGAAAATGACAGGTGATCTTTATAGGGTTACCCAGAATCATGGGGAATCCTTGAGAGATTTTATTACCTAAGGAGTCGCTGGAGATACCAAATCTAAACCCGGCTTCGGCAGTGGAAGCTCTTAAGTTGGGGTTAGAAAAAAACTCACCTTTCTATGATGATCTTATTATGCCCCATGCAGGTCATTAGATGAAGCAAAAAGCAGAGTCCTAAGGTTTATCAGGCTAGAAGACGATAAGAAAAACTTTAAAAAGATCGATATCCCGAAGTATGGTCAGACGAACAGGAAGGTCGAATCCCCGGGAAAATCATATCGATCAAAGCCTTACTATAAGCCTGATAACCCCAGGATCAACGCAGTAGATGATGAAGATGATGAAGAATATCCTAAGGTCTCTGAATATTGTTTTTCTGTTGATATTGGTGGATTAATGTGTGCCATGCAGGATTTAGGTGAGAAAGCCAGGTGGCCAAAGAAGATGGAAAAACAAGGAGACTGGAAATACAAATCAAAGTGGTGTGCCTTCCACGAAGACTTTGGGCACTTGACTGAGGATTGCATTGCACTCAGAAGGGAGATTAGCTCTCTTGTCAGCAAAGGCCACTTGAAAGAGCTACTTGGCCGGAAGAAGGGAAATGAGCAATATCCTGAAAATATTCCTGAAAGGGCGACTCCTCCACCAACAGATGCAAGAACAATCATGTTCATATACGGAGGATCTGACATCTGTGGAACCTCTTTTTCTGCTGCAACAAGAAATGCTGATCAAAGAAAATTAGAAGTGGCTGACAGACCAACAAAGACATCCATTCTCACTCAAGCAAAGACCATGACCTTCGATGAAATCGATAGAGTCGACATCCAAGATCCTCACCATGATAGTTTGGTAATAACATTATATGTGGCTAACCATTATGTGCTCAGGATCCTCGTAGATGGTGGAAGCTCTGTCAACATTATTCAACTAGAAGTGATGAGAAAGATGAATATTCTTGAGGATGAGATCGTTCCCAGTTCCTCAGTATTGGTTGGATTCAGCGGAGAGACTAAGAGCACTATTGGGGAAATAAAACTCCTAGTATACGTCGAATGGGTAAATAAAATACCAAAATTTTGTGTTATTGACTGTTTGTCTTGTTGCAGTATTATATTAGGTTGGCCCTGGATACACGACATGAAAGCTGTCCCATCCACTTATCACTAATGTGTGAAACTCCCAAGTCCGTGGGGGAGTAATCAAAATAATCAGTGATCAACAAGATGTAAAGAATTGCTACACCTCTTCTATGAAGTGTACTGCCAAATCCCAACAGGCGTAGAAATTACAGAAGCCAGCATGAGACGTAATGGAGGCCAGGGAACAAGAAATTAAAGAAGTACTTCCTTATCCCGAGGATCCTGAAGTCAAAGTGCTGATAGGAACGAGCATTCCTGAGGATATTGAGTCGAAGTTGCTCGATTTCCTCAAGTCGAGACTGTCAACATTTGCATGGAAACATGAAGATATGACAGGTATTTCCAAAGATATTATAACACATAAACTTGGAATTGATAATTCTTTCAGGCCAATCCATCAAAAAAGAAGAAAATTTGCACCTGAGAGAAATATAATCATTCAAGAAGAAGTTAAAAGACTCTTGAAGGCAAATATGATTAGGGAAGTCCAATATCCCCGATGGTTAGCAAATGTGGTGGTTGTGTAGATAAAGAATGGCAAATGGAGAGTTTGTGTGAATTTCACAGACTTGAATAAGGCATGCCCTAAGGATCCATTCCCTCTACCACACATAGATTCGATGGTAGACGCTACAGCTAACCACGAAATGCCGACATTTATGGATGCATCCTTAGGATTTCAGCAAATCCGAATGGAGCCCTCAGATCAAGAAGACACAACCTTCATGACTCCCACATGTATTTATTCTTATATTGCTATGCCCTTTGGACTTAGAAATGAATGCGCAACCTATCAGAGGTTAGTTAACATGATGTTCAAAGAGCAACTGGGGGACGCGATGGAAGTTTATATTGATGATATGGTGGTGAAGTCCAAGAAATCTGAGGATCATCTCCAAGATCTCAAGACTGCATTTTGTAAGGCCTCGTTACCGGTGCCTCACATTTGGATGTTGGATTTACTTATAAACACAGTTCATAATATCAGAGTTAATAAAAACATTCGCGGAATCGTAAAACATTCAAACCATCATATTACAAAACCATACTTTGTTGTCTTAACGGGCATTCAAATCATTTAAAACATAAAACATTGTCTTTAGAATAACATAACATTTCTTGAGATGCCAGCTTCTTCAAGTCCATGCCATATGCTTCCTCTTATGCAAGCTGCCTCAATCTATTCACCTGCGTGCATACTAAAAGTCAGTTACGCTGAGTGAGTTCTAGTTAATCATACAACATACAATTTGTTCTCATACTTGCACACGTGCCCGAAGGGGTGTACATTATTCATACTTACTTTTCATACATAACTATCCTTTCTATTTAAAGAGCCTTCCGCTCTATAACCTCACATATATTATAAGGGTCTGGTCCCTAACATCACAGATATTATAAAGGGTCTGGTCCCCAACATCATAGATATTTTTAGGGTCTGGTCCCTACCATCACAGATATTATTAGGGTATGGTCCCTACCATCACATATATTATTAGGGTCTGGTCCCTACCATCACAGATATTATTAGGGTCTGGTCCCTTTGTTTCGTGTAACTGTACCGTACCTGTCCATACATACTTTCCTTGACAATACGTGCAATCTCCGAAGAGCGTTCACGTACCATCATCATAACATACATACATTATGCATACATCATATATTCATACATACATAATATCTTTCATCATACTTATCAATCACATCTTAACTATCACCTGACGGTACATGCAATATCCGAAGATCGTTCACGCACCGTCAAACAATCATCATACATAAATCATACAAGGCATACACTTACCACTTAAGATAAGTGTATTAACTATCACATCGAGTATGCACACAGCCCCGAAAACATAACAAGGAAGTGGGGCTAGAAACTCACCTCAAGGCGGTTGCGTTCACCGTTTATAGTTAATCCTTTCCTGAGCTGAGCACGACTAACTGTATAATCATACATATATTAAATTCGGCTGTAACTCTTCCTATCGTATACTTAATTAATCTTACGTATCTAAGCCGGTTTTATATCATTGGATTATAACCGGTTAGTTAATCGCTACACTTTAACCCTTGAAGGCATCTTTCATAAATCATCAAAGTCCAAGGGTCACTTTGTAATTATATCATTCTTTTCTAAGTCCAGGGATTGTTATATCATTCTTTCAAAGTTCTAATTCGTCACTCAGTTCTTAACGAATGGGAATTCATAACGAATTAGCCATTATAGCGAATCTGCCTTTGTAACGAATCAGGCATCTTAACGAACTGGTCCTTATAGCGAATTGGACCTTAACGAACTGATCTGGTCAACGAATGAACCCTATAACGAAGGGGGTTCGTTCATCCCTCTCTTAGCGAATGGCCTTAGCGAATGGCCTAGTTCGCCTTTATTTCCTTAACGAATGACATGCTAGTTCGCTAATCTTTCCTTAGCGAATCGGCTGGCGAATCACACCTACTTCGCTAGTTACCCTTAGCGAAATAGGGTTAGGCCAGGGAATGTCAGAACATTCCCTGACATCGCTAACCTCGTACCAACCTTTTCCAGCGCCACCGCCGGAAAACCGCGGATTCGCCGGAAAAACGTGT
Source organism: Bidens hawaiensis (assembly GCF_021521415.1). NCBI lineage: Eukaryota > Viridiplantae > Streptophyta > Magnoliopsida > Asterales > Asteraceae > Bidens > Bidens hawaiensis. Next base: position 15,686 of record NW_027498892.1, read on the forward strand.
TTTAACTCGTTTTTCACCGTTTTTCGTCCCGTTCGGTCCAGATCTGAGCTAGGGTGACCCCTAAGCTCATCATAGGTTCGGTTTATACCCGAATCCACCCGGATCTCGTGACTTAAACGGTTTAACGGTGTTGGCTCGTCGTTTCGTGTTCATAACTAACGGTTTTAAGCTTAAACAATAAAATACTACCATTACCTAGGGTCGGTTCTCGGTTTCCTTCTTGATATCGGTTTAGAGAGAGAGAGAACTAGAGAGAGAATCTTAAGTGTGTGTTTTGGATGGTGTAAGGGATATGTGTAAATGAATTAAATGGAGGATTAAGGGTATATATATTTTTGATCATGGGCTTAAGCCCATGGTCTTTCCTTCATTCCTCCATAACCCAAGTCCATAACCCATATCCATTTACCCAACACATGTCCATCTCATATTCTATTCAACTAAACCGATTACGACCCGCTATAAAATAAACGAACTTTATTTTATTAATATAACCGAAAGTAGGATGTTACAAGTCTTCCCTCCTTAAAGAGGTTTCGTCCCCGAAACCTAACTATTACATAAACAGATTCGGATAAAACTTGCGCATCTCATCCTCCGCTTCCCAAGTGGCATCTGAACCTTTGCGATGCTTCCATATCACTTTCACTAAAGGTATAACCTTGCGACGAAGTTGCTTCTCCTTGCGGTCAACTATCTCTATCGGTTGCTCAATGTAGTTCAACTGCTCATCAACCTCGATGTCCATCAATGGCACGTGAGACGTGTCATTAGCTAGACATTTTCTCAGATGAGAAACGTGGAAGGTTGAATGAATTCCTTCCAACTCTTCTGGCAAATCTAACTTGTAAGCCAATTCACCTACTCGATCTAAAATCTTGAACGGTCCAATGTACCTTGGACTCAACTTTCCCCTCTTCCTGAAACGAATGATTCCTTTCCAAGGCGAGACCTTGAGCATCACATTGTCACCAACGTTAAACTCAATCGGTCGTCGCCGCTTATCAGCATACGACTTCTGTCTGTCTTGAGCAGCTTTCATTCTTGCCTTGATCTGATCGAACTTCGAAGAGGTTTATTGCACAACTTCTAGGCTTCCCATCTCCTTCTGACCAATCTCTCCCCAACATACGGGAGTTCTACAACGTCTCCCATACAACATCTCGAATGGTGGCATACCAATACTTGAATGGTAACTGTTGTTATAAGAGAACTCTGCCAGATGTAGATGATCATCCCAACTTCCACCAAAGTCTAGAACACAAGCACGTAGCATATCCTCAAGGGTTTGGATCGTCCTTTCAGACCTCCATCTGTTTGGGGATGATACGCCGTACTAATGTTCAACCTCGTTCCCATAGCTTCATGGAACTTCTTCCAAAATCTCGAAGTAAACCGTGTATCTCTATCGGACACAATTGATAACGGTACTCCATGCTTAGATACAACCTATTTAATGAAAAAGCTTGCTAAGGTTTTTGACTAGATAGCCTCTCGTATAGGCAGAAAGTGAGCACTCTTGGTCAAACGGTCCACAATCACCCAGATGGTATCATGGTGCTTAGCTGTACGAGGTAGCTTAGTTATGAAATCCATGGTGATGTGTTCCCATTTCCATTCTGGTATCTCCAAAGGTTGCATCTTTCCATAAGGCTTCTGGTGCTCTGCCTTAACTTGTAAACAAGTTAAGCACTTACTGACATAATCTATCACATCATTCTTCATTCCTGGCCACCAATAATCTCTTTTCAAATCCTGGTACATCTTCGTAGTTCCTGGATGAATCGAACATCTTGACTTATAAGCTTTATCTAAGATTCGACCTCTGAGATCTCCATGGCGTGGGATCCACATACGGTCAAATCTAGTCTTAACACCATGAGTGTTTTCCATTAGCTCGTCTTGTTGGCCGTAAACTCTTTCTTTCTTTACCAACTTCTCGTCTACTAGCACCTCTGACTGCACCTTGATGATTTCTTCGAAAAGGCTTGAATTCATAATCAATTTGTATGACTTCACAGTTGCAAGGACTTCCTCATTCTTACGGCTTAGTGCATCGGCGACCACGTTAGCTTTGCCAGGGTAGTACTTAATATCGCAGTCGTAATCCTTTATCAACTCCAACCATCTTCTCTGTCTCATGTTCAATTCTTTTTGATCGAATAAGTACTTTAAACTCTTATGATCTGTGTAGATGGTACACTTAGTACCATACAGATAATGCCTCCATATCTTTAAGGCATGCACTACTGCTGCTAGCTCCAAATCATGCGTCGGATAAGTACTCTCATGGACTTTCAACTGTCTAGACGCGTAAGCTATCACTTTTCCTCGTTGCATCAACACGCAACCTAACCCACGATGCGAAGCATCAGCAGAGACAACCAAATCCTCATCACCATCGGGTAGAGCAAGGATGGGAGCTTGCGTGAGTCTCTTCTTTAATTCCTCAAAGGCTTCTTCTTGAAACTTTCTCCAACTGAATACCATCGACTTTCGGGTCATACCGGTCAGCGGTGCGGCTATCTTGGAAAAACCTTCGATGAATCTCCTATAGTAGCCAGCTAACCCTAGGAAGCTTCGTATATCAGTCGGATTCTGTGGAGTCTTCCAATTCGTTATCGCTTCAATCTTAGCTGGGTCCATGGTAATCCCCTCCGGATTAATCACGTGACCTAGAAATTGCACTTTTCTTAACCAGAACACGCACTTCGAAAACTTAGCATACAACTCTCTTTCTTCAGAGTGTCCAATACCTCTCTCAGATGCTCAGCATGGTCAGACTCGCTCTTTGAATAAATCAATATATCATCAATGAAGACGATAACCGACTTATCCAACATCGGCCGACAAACCCTATTCATCATGTCCATAAATGCTACGGGAGCATTCGTTAGACCGAATGACATTACGAGGAACTCGTAGTGTCCATACCGCGTTCGGAACGTTGTTTTAGGGATGTCTGCCTCTTTCACCTTAAGTTGATGTTAGCCTGATCTGAGATCTATCCGTGAGAACCAACTTGAACCTTGCAGTTGGTCAAACAGATCATCAATCCTTGGCAAAGGATATCTATTCTTCACCGTAAGCTTATTCAACTCACGACAGTCTATGCACATTCTCATACTTCCATCCTTCTTCTTTACGAATAACACTGGTGCGCCCCACGGGGAAACACTTGGTCTAATAAAACCCTTGTCGAGGAGTTCTTGAAGTTGGGACATCAATTCTTTCATCTCGGACGGAGCTAGACGGTAAGGTGCTTTCGCGACGGGCTGGGCTCCTGGTATTAAATCTATCTGGAATTCTATCTCTCGCTCCGGTGGTAACCCTGGAAGATCCTCAGGGAACACTTCTGGGTAGTCACACACGATAAGAACATCTTTCATTTCTTTCGTCTCGGCCGTAGCGTTGACAACATACGCCAGGTAGGCACCACATCCTCGTCGTAATAACCCTTCGGCTTTTATCAATGAAATGACGTTAAACCCTGAACTTTCTTTATCACCGTAAATCGTCACCGCACTACCATCTGAAGACCTTAGCTTTATTATTCTACTCTTACATACTATCTGAGCTTCAAACTTAGACAACCAATACATTCCCAAGACTACATCGAACCCTCCTAAGGTCATAACATACAAAGTAACAGGGAACTCATGTCCCTCTAACTCTATCTTACAATCCTTAACCATTTTTGTTATTTTAACCGAAGTGTCACTGGCGGTTTCTACTATAAAAGTTCAGACACTCGGCAGCCTTTCATTTTAGCTAGTTTACTAAATGTCGTAGCTACAAAACTTCTATTCGCACCAGAATCAAATAATACGGAAGCAGAAATGCCATTTACTAAGAACGTACCGGTCACAACATCAGGAATCTGTCTAGCTTGTTCCTGGGTCAGCATATAGGCTCTAGTCCTCGACCTTGCTTGATCAGAATATTTCTTCCCACTACCTCCAGCCTCACCTTCAGTGCACTTTCTTGCCATATGGCCTGTCTTGCCACATTTGTAACATGCTGGCTTCGCACTGCACTCATTGGCATAATGCCCTACCTTCCCGCACTTATAACAGGCATTCGACCCCATTCTGCATTCTCCACCATGATCCTTTCCACATTTGATACAAACATCAGAACTTCTACCCCACTTGCAGTCACCACCATGCATCTTTCCGCAGGTCTTACACGACCTCTTTGCCCAAACTCTGGGTTGCTTGTTCTTGGGGTCCCATAACTGAGTACCAGGTCACTTGGCAGGAGCGATCCACTTCTTCTCTTTCTTCTCTTCCATAACCGCTTCATCTATCAAGTCCTCATAAACCGTTTCTGCGAGTCCCACAGCAGAGTCAAGGGTACCCGGTCTACCAGTCTTGACCAAGACGCGAATATTCTGCAGCAGTCCCCTAAGGTAACATTTGATCCGCTTGGCCTCGGTGTCCACCATATCTGGCACCAACCTTGACAGGCGGTTGAATTCAGTGAGGTATTCGCGGTGTGTCATCTTACCCGCCTTCAGACTCAATAACTTCATTTCAACCTTCTCTACCTCAGCATAAACACAAAATCGTTTCATCACTAACTCTTTCAGATCGTCCCACCTCAAGGCCTTGATCTCTTCTCGACTCTTCATCTGCTCAACTGACTCCCACCAATACATTGCCTCCTCACCGAATGATTGGGTGGCATATCCCACAGCTTGGTCGGGACGGCATTCGCTAATTCGGATAATTTTATCCATAGCGGTTATCCATTGGAGAGTAGCGATTGCGTCTCCCAAGCCAGTTAGCTGTGGTGGATCACAACCTTTGAAAGGCTTATATTTGCATCCACCTCGGCCCCTTTTTCTACCATCCACCTTCACCGATTTCACAACGCTCGATTCTACCCTCTCCCTTTCATCATCCTTCCTACCTTCGCCTTCTGCCCTTACGGTGGTTCCTTCTGGGCCTCCAGCAGGCTTATCAGGATTCATGTTCTTCATAGCAGTTGCTATCGCTTGGGCAATAGCAGCATGAACAGCGAGATCCAGCTGAACTCCCTCGTTGTTACTCGGGTTTCCTCCAACGGCACTCCATTCTCCCTCAGCATTGGTAACTGGTGCTACAGACGGCTCTCTGACAACGCGTGGCCTGCCACGGAGTCCCGTGGGTCCTTTCTTTCCAGCAACTTTCTTAACTCCAGCCATCGTGTTCTATAAGGAAACACAAACATCATCACTTAAGGAACCATTTAGAACAAGGATAGTAAGGCTAAAAGGTAATAACAGTGGCCAATTGTGATTAGCTGATCACGTTACTTTCCGTGTCTTATACACTTCCCTTATGAGTCTATTTGTGCTGGTTCTATCCTAAACAGTTAATCAATCAAGTAATCATATCCCTAACATTCACATATCCTTTCTTTAGCAATCAAGCTAACATTAACATACATATTTAATCATACACTTTACCGTTACTGAGCTTGCTTGAGTGACACATGGCATTCTTGAACTGACATCTTCTTTCTTTTCTTACTTTAATCCCATTCTCTGTTCGAGTCTAAGCATATAAGATGCTTAAATCTCTCGAACTTTGCTCTAATACCAACTTGTAAGGCTCCGTTACCGGTGCCTCACATTTGGACGTTGGATTTACTCATAAACACAGTTCATAATATCAGAGTTAATAAAAACATTCGCGGAATCTTAAACATTCAAACCATCATATTACAAAACCATACTTTGTTGTCTTAACGGGCATTCAAATCATTTAAAACATAAAACATTGTCTTTAGAATAACATAACATTTCTTGAGATGCCAGCTTCTTCAAGTCCATGCCATGTGCTTCCTCTTATGCAAGCTGCCTCAATCTACTCACCTGCGTGCATACTAAAAGTCAGCTACGCTGAGTGAGTTCTAGTTAATCATACAACATACAATCTGTTCTCATATTTGCATACGTGCCCGAAGGGGTGTAGATTATTCATACTTACTTTTCATATATAACTATCCTTTCTATTTAAAGAGCCTTTCGCTCTATAACCTCATAGATATTATAAGGGTCTGGTCCCTAACATCACAGATATTATAAAGGGTCTGGTCCCCAACATCACAGATATTATTAGGGTCTGGTCCCTACCATCACAAATATTATTAGGGTCTGGTCCCTACCATCACATATATTATTAGGGTCTGGTCCCTACCATCACAGATATTATTAGGGTCTGGTCCCTTTGTTTCGTGTAACTGTACCGTACCTGTTCATACATACTTTCCTTGACAATACGTGCAATCTCCGAAGAGCGTTCACGTACCATCATCATAACATACATACATACATTATGCATACATCATATATTCATACATACATCATATCTTTCATCATACTTATCAATCACATCTTAACTACCACCTGACGGTACATGCAATATCCGAAGATCGTTCACGCACCGTCAAACAATCATCATACATAAATCATACAAGGCATACACTTACCACTTAAGATAAGTGTATTAACTATCACATCGAGTATGCACACAGCCCCGAAAACATAACAAGGAAGTGGGGCTAGAAACTCACCTCAAGGCGGTTGCGTTCACCGTTTATAGTTAATCCTTTCCTGAGCTGAGCACGACTAACTGTATAATCATACATATATTAAATACGGATCTAACTCTTCCTATCGTATACTTAATTAATCTTACGTATCTAAGCCGGTTTTATATCATTGGATTATTACCGGTTAGTTAATCGCTACACTTTAACCCTTGAAGGCATCTTTCATAAATCATCAAAGTCCAAGGGTCACTTTGTAATTATATCATTATTTTCTAAGTCCAGGGACTGTTCTGTCATTCTTTCAAAGTTCTAATTCGTCACTCAGTTCTTAACGAATGGGAATTCATAACGAATTAGCCATTATAGCGAATCTGCCATTGTAACGAATCAGGCATCTTAACGAACTGGTCCTTATAGCGATTTGGACCTTAACGAACTGATCTGGTCAACGAATAAACCCTATAATGAAGGGGTTTCATTCGTCCCTCTCTTAGCGAATGGCCTTAGCGAATGGCCTAGTTCGCCCTTATTTCCATAACAAATGACATGCTAGTTCGCTAATCTTTCCTTAGCGAATCGGCTGGAGAATCACACCTACTTCGCTAGTTACCCTTAGCGAATTAGGGTTAGGTCAGGGAATGTCAGAACATTCCCTGACATCGCTAACCTCGTACCAACCTTTTCCGGCGCCACCGCCGGAAAACCGCGGATTCGCCGGAAAAACGTGTTTTAACTCGTTTTCACCATTTTTCGTCCCGTTCGATCCAGATCTGAGCTAGGGTGACCCCTAAGCTCATCATAGGTTCGGTTTATACCAGAATCCACCCGGATCTCGTGACTTAAACGGTTTAACGGTGTCGGCTCGTCGTTTCGTGTTCATAACTAACGGTTTTAAGCTCAAACAATAAAATACTATCATTACCTCGGGTCGGTTCTCGGTTTCCTTCTTGATATCGGTTTAGAGAGAGAGAACTAGAGAGAGAATCTTAAGTGTGTGTTTTGGATGGTGTAAGGGATATGTGTAAATGAATTAAATGGAGGATTAAGGGTATATATATTTTTGATCATGGGCTTAAGCCCATGGTCTTTCCTTCATTCCTCCATAACCCAAGTCCATAACCCATATCCATTTACCCAACACAAGTCCATCTCGTATTCTATTCAACTAAACCGATAACGACCCGCTATAAAATAAACGAACTTTATTTTATTAATATAACCGAAAGTAGGATGTTACACATTTGATATCCTCGACAAATACAACATGAAGCTGAACTCTGCAAAGTGCCATTTCGGAGTGAAGGCTGGCAAATTCTTGGGATACATGGTCACCAAAAGGGGATAGAGGCGAGTCCAGAGCAGATACAAGCTATCCTGAATCTGAAATCCCCAGCATCAGTCAAGGATGTTCAAAGGCTAACTGGCAGGATAGCCGCACTCAACAGATTCATATCCAAATCCTCAGAAAAGTGCAAAGAATTTTATGATATCCTGAGGAAAAGTAAGAAGCTCGAATGGACCAGTAAGAATGAGGAAGTTTTGATGTCCTTAAAAGCTTATCTTTCTTCTCTCCTCTAATGGTAAAACCCGAAGAAGGTGAACCTCTATCTCTGTATCTAGCTGTATCAAATAATGCAGTAAGTGCAGTTTTAGCCAAGGATCTCGAAGGTCAAAAGCATCCCATCTATTATTGTAACATTCGTTAATTTTTAAACCCGAAAACCCGGCCCGTTTTAAATTTTCGGTTTTGTTTCTATTTAAATTTATATATTGTTATAATATTATTAATTAATCTCAATTTTCGTTAATGTATATTATGTGATCATTTCTATGCAATTATATTTTTCACCACCCTTGTAGTATTACATACAAATTTAAAACATTTATAATCAAGATCAAATATTTATGTACATGTCCCATGCAATTTACTAGAATTATTATTTAACTACTACTACTACTTTTATTATTATTATTATTATTATTATTATTATTATTATTATTATTATTATTATTATTATTATCATTATCATCATCTTTTCATATTATGTTACTTAACTAATAAAAAAAAGAATATATGTTTTAATTACATAAAGTTTATTAAAATAGTTAAACCTTTTGAATGACCCATTAAACTATTTTTAATTTGTGTTTTAATTATATTAAACATGATTTAATTTCTTTAATTCCATAAGACATAACGACTCTATATTTTCATGATAAAAGGAGGACAAATCTTCCATTATTTCCACAGCTCAATACATTATTTTCTTAAGCTTAAGAGCACTAAAAAGTAAGTTTTTACCATTTAATCCATCTTATAGCTATTGTTTTGATATTTATCTTGAATGTTCATACTTGATCATAAGTTGTTCTTCATGATCATGTTACTTTTATCACAAAAATCTTATATTTTGATTTTAAGAATCAATATGATCATGGATATCCAAGATAAACACTATGATTTTTCAAAATCTTGGATCAAACCTAGTTATTATGCAAGAACAAGCATGAATATATATTTATCTAAATCCTATGATTTGTTGATCATCATAACTTATAAACTTTCTTTAAATAAGATTATTTATAAAAATTTCTTTTATTTAAAATATTTTACAATAGATATAACATACTTCATATCTTTGAATTAATAATTAATGAGCGAAAATATATATATAAATAAAACACAAGTCGCAACTAAGCTTTAAAAACCAAACAATCTATCCTAGTTCACACAAACGGCAAGTGTACCGATCGCGTAGAGCACAGATGAGGAAAGTCCGGATATCGAACTCGAAGACACGTGAAAACGTTTATAATTACTAAACTCTAACCAAGACTCACCAAAATATTTAATTGATTTTTTTTAGATTTAATTTAACTACTTAATTTAACTAAATGAAAACTTTTAACAAAACTTCAGAAAACTTTGATTTAAATTCAATGAATAAAGACGTCTACCTAGGAATGAATCATGTTGATAGAAATAACAAGACAATGGATTGAAAATATTCACGACACCGGTTATAAAAGATGACACAACTAAAGCTTGTTTAAGAAAGTCAAATTACCTCTCAGTCTCTCTAACAATCTCTAACTTGTTTTAATTGATTTTAAAGAATAAACCGGAAAAACAATTATTAACGTGTTCAAATGACGACTCACCTCTCGGTCTCATCGACACACTCTCCTAATGGAAATGAATACTACGCAACCAAGGATAGAGGAACAATTTAACTTAACCCAAATTAAACCAACTAATTGCACATAAACACTCAAACTTGACAAGACAAAAACCCGCTCTCGCGCGGTCTTAATTCTAACAAGTAAAAGCAACGAGACAATATTACTTCTTATCACCTCTCGGTCTCAAATAAGGTGTATTTTAACTGATTTTAGATGATTATATTACCCACTTATCCCTACGGTTGTACACCCAGCAAATAAACCCTAACACCAAGTCAAGAGTCTAACAAGCAATCAATTAATCAAAACTAATTCAATTAACTAATGCAAGAGGATTATAAGTAATAACAAATAAAACACAGCCATCACACACAATCTAATTATGGTTTAGTTAAACTTTACATCAATAATTTAAGTCTTGAACATTAACAATCCATTAAACAAGTCTAAACTACTCAACAATCATCTATCCTAGGTAGAACAAGTAAGTTTAGCCTAACATTGATTTTGGACAGCCATGCATACTTAAGAAAAACATCATAAACATCATCATAAACATAATTATATTCATTCAAGATCCAAACAATATCAATCACAAGACAAACTATCAATCAATTGCAAAACAATCCAAAGCAAAAGACTAATTTAACAAAGTTAGGGTTCTTGAACAATAACCAAAGATTAAAGATGATTACTTAGGGTTTATGGCTGAGATTTATGATATATAAGACTCCTAGCAGCTGCACAAGATCCCCCTTGATGTTCCTCTTCCTCTGCAGCCGCCACAATCACCTCAGCCGCCGCCTTCTTCTCTTTTTTCTTTCCCTTTTTGCTGCTGAAGTTCCGATCGGAACTATGAAGTGGTTTGGGGTTTTTTAATTTCGGGTTCTTGGCTGAATTAATGGCTGAAAACTCCTTTAATTATCTTCATATAATATTACTTAAGGCTTCTAACTTGTGGGCTTGGGTTGGGCCTTGAGTTATATCTTCAAAACTTGACCAACAAGTCCTCTAGAATATTCCAAATTGACTCTTTTTTTCACCATCTTTCATAAACTATCAAATAACATTTAAACTTTGTAAATTATTGCACTTAGCCCCCAATACTTTCATAAAATAAACAAATAAGCATAAAAACCATGATAAATTCATAAGCAAAGTAAGTATGTTTCACTACACATCAATAATTGAGTAAATTAATTATTGTTTATTTTATTTCAACATAACTACTATTTATGAGAATTAATTAATTAATTATGTTACTTGGAAACAAAACGTTTAATCATAAATTATTATTATTAATATTGTTATTTAATATTATATTAATAAGTTATAATTATGTATCTACAACTTATTTTTTAAACTAATAAACATCAAATGACATTTATAAACTTTATTCATTGTTGTTAAACTAATTAAAAATTCTCAAGTCCCCATTTACCATACGTTAATTAACTTTATAATTCCGGTTACTAGTCCTTGATTTTTCTGTATATTCGTTATTATTTATAGTTTCGTGAGATTCAATTGCTTCGTTTGTTAACTCTCTTTCGGTTATTTATTTCAAGTTGTCTCCAATATCAAAGGTGAGTTTCTCACACACCCTTTTTATTCTTTTACTACTTTTGGGGGTAGCATATATATCCTATCAACATTACAATTTCGTTATTCATTATTTACAAACTACAATTTGTTACATGGACTTGTGTGTTAATTTGCTTACTTGCTCAAAGATTACGTGCTCATGGTTTCCTCATTAAGTATGATCATACGCCACCCTATGCACTCAGGACCTCGATGTTATGAGTGGAATAGGGACCCCCGATCCGAGTACGTTGGTTATTACCAACGGAAAAGACACTTACTTGCGCTATTATCCGAGTACGTTGGTGCACAATCCCAATTGGAAAGGACCTTACTTGCTCATTTACGCTTGTTCATGGAATTGTAGATTTTTATGTATTTATATCAAAACTTGTGTGAACTCACCAACTATTCATTTAGTTGACATTATTTTATATATATGCTACAGGTACCTTATTTAGAGAACGCTGAAATGACGAAGACATTAGTACTTAGGATATTCAACTTAAATGGACGAATTGCTTAAATGTGTATTTATTTGTATTTCTCTTACTTCCAAAATTGTGTACTTGTTGTTTAAATAAATTAATGATAATATTGTCACTTAATAGTGTCACATGTGTTTTGAGCAATCTGTACGTCACACTCGGGCGTATTCCGCTTTAGCCGGGGTGTTACAATTATGTAAGTAAAAGTCTATTAGATGCTGAAACCAGGTATTCTTATCTTGAGAAATTAATTTTAGCACTTATTATGGCATCTACTAAACTTAGACACTATTTTGAAACTCATCCTATTCTTGTTAAAACTAATTACACTATTAAGTCTGTTTTGAGAAAACCAGAAATGTCAGGTAGGATGGCAAAATGGGTTGTAAAGCTGAGTGCATATGATATAACATATGAACCTAGGACTGCCATCAACTCCCAGGCATTAGCAGACTTTGTGGCTGATTTCACCAAGGAACTTAAAGAAGAAGCAGACTTGGAAGTCCAACAACTTGAAGAAACCAAAGATAAGTGGACTCTATACATTGATGGTGCTTCAAATATTAGAGGAACAGGTCTCGGGATCCTACTGAAATCGCCACAGGGGGACATTATACCTCAATCCGTATCCTGCGGATTTCAAGCTACAAATAATGAGGCGGAATATGAAGTTTTGATAGCAGGATTACAACTAGCAATCGACATGAAAATCAGGTTTATTCAAGTATACGCTGATTCATTATTATTAACTAATCATTTTAATGATTCATATACTATTAGAGGAGAAACACTAATGAAATATCTAGAGCTAGTCAAAAAACTAGCAAAGTGTTTCGAAATGTTTGATATTTCACAGATACCTAGAGAAGAGAATGTTGAAGCAGACGCCCTAGCATATTTAGCTTCATCCTTCAAAATGCTGGAAGGTGTCAAGATTCCTATCATACATATCTTGAGCCCAGCAATAGGAGAACAAGGTGTTAATGAAATTTCAGACGATGATAAAGATATGGGAGTCAAGAATCCTGAGGATAATGAAAATTCTTGGATTATCCCGATCAGGAGATACATTCAGGATGGAGTTATCCCCAAAGATGAAAACCCTAGAGCTTTTCGCACAAAGGTAGTCCCATATACTATAATGAATGATATATTATACAGAAAATCTCTTGCAGAACCATATCTTAGGTGCTTGGAGAAGGTAGAAGCTCGAGAAGTTCTTCAGGATATCCATGAAGGAGACTGTGGGAATCACACTAGGGGCAGAGCACTATTCTCCAAAATCCTGAGGACAGGATACTTTTGGCCAACAATGAAGAGGGATGCTATGAATTATTCTCGGAAATGTGATGCATGCCAGAGACATAGCAACATTTTGCACCAGCCAGCTGAAACCTTGTATCCTGTTATATCCCCTTGGCCTTTCATGAAGTAGGGAATGGATATTGTTGGAAAGCTACCCAGGGCTCCACGAGGAAAAGTCTTTATGCTGGCAATGACTGATTACTCGAAGTGGATTGAAGCGGAAGCCTTTGTTCAAGTCAGAGAGAAAGAGGTTATCTCATTCATCAAGCGCAATATCCTGACAAGATTTGGAATTCCAGCAGAGATAGTGTGTGACAATGGCTCACAATTCATCGGCAAAAGAACAACTAACTTCTGTGCCAATTGGAGAATCAAGATGATCACTTCAACACCTGTCCATCCTCAGGCTAACGAACAAGCCGAATCAAGCAACAAAATCATTATCAATAACGTGAAGAAAAAGTTGGGGTCTAAGAAAAGAAAATGGGCCGAGGAACTACCATTTGTTCTTTGGGTAGACAAGACCACTTCAAAGAATGCTACTGGTCAAACTCCTTTCTCATTAGTATTTGGGGCTGAAGCAGTTATCCCTACAGCCAGAGTCAGTAATCAAAATCCCGAAGATAATACTCAAAGTCTACTTAAAGATCTAGATGCAGTAGAAGAGCTCAGGGATTTAGCGAAGATCAGAATGGCCTCTTATCAGCAGAAGATAGCAAAGTCCTACAACAAGAATATCAGGGTTCGTAGATTTCAAGAAGGGGATTTAGTTCTACGAAAAGCTTTTCAGAATACTACAAATCTTGCGGATGGAAAGCTTGCACCAAAGTGGGAAGGTCCTTACTTGATTGAGTCAGAAACAGGAAAGTGGGCATACAGATTGTCTACTTTGGATGGTGACTTGTTACCGAGGGCTTGGAATGCTATCCACCTCAAAAAATATTTTATGTAAGACTTCTATCCTGAGAAATTTAACAATGACGTTAAGCAACTAAGGTATGTATTCGAATTTACAGTTTTATTCATTTTCAATATTATTATTCCTTTATCATGTTACTGACTTAGGCATCGGAAGGGTGTTAGCCTTCCCTCACTTAGATTTGAGTGTTTTGTAGCCTGAAGACATGTGGTATCCCCACATGGAATGAAGTTAATTTGGGCCTTGTCGCCAGTTTCTTTGGGCCGTGCCGCCAGTTAAGGTATTATTCAATGCCTTCTAAGGTTTAAGGGGTTTTCACCTCTTCTTAAGATCGCCGGTAGCGCACGTTTATTCAGCCGTAGTTCGAGAGGCGGGGCCAGCACATGAAATATAGTGACTTGTTACCTCGTTATCCTCAACTATTGGTTTGAATCTCAAGTTTATGGTAGACGTACCATTTTCTAAGGTTTAAGGGGTTTTCACCTCTTCTAAGGGCCTTGTCGCCAGTTTATTCCTAAGGTTTAAGGGGTTTTCACCTCTTCTAAGAGCCTTGTCGCCAGTTTGTTTAGGCCTTGTCGCCAGTTTGTTTAGGCCTTGTCGTCAGTTTATTTAGGCCTTGTCGCCAGTTTATTTTGGCCTTGTCGCCAGAATTTCTGAGTTTATTTTCAGGATAATTTTAACATTGCAGGTCTATCAGTATATCCCCATAATTTAAGGACTGATCTATTCTCGTAATGGTGTCAACTTTAGTCGGTGCTAAATAATAAAATTTTGGTGCTACATGGAAAATAGTTTATCATTAAAAAATTTAACAGCTGAAATTGATAAAAACAGCTGTCAAATTTTGGGGACAATTGTTAGGGCCCAAATTTTATAGTCGGATCAATGGTCAGCTCAGGATCCTAGATCAGCTCAGGATCCTAAATATGCTCGGGATCCCGAATATGTTCAGGATTCTCAGATAAGTTTAGTATCCTGAGTATTAATGCTAATAAATAGATATTTCTCTCCTGGTGTTGATTTATAATTGCAGATATTAATTGTTGATTTAGTCCATGCGAAATACACGGTTGGTGGTAATATAAAACGTGTGGAATGAGTTATAACCGCTAGGATTAAGGGCCAAGTAATGGTTAATGGTCAAATATTGACTATTATGCTGAAATCTCGCACTTATAGTTAATATTAGCACGTGGGAGAACTCTATTATTGTCAGGAATCATTTCTATGTATAAGGATTTCGGATTTACTGACAGGTTCGTGTCCCTGATAATTACTAACTGTTGTATTATCCTCGAATATTTGAGGATATTTTGCAGATGAGACTACGTTTGACGAGTGACTCCCTAAAGAATCGGTCAAAGACGTGAGGTGTAACGGTTAAGAGACCAAGTCCAACATATAACTTCGCATTTAAAGCTAATAAACCACGTGATCAAAGCATGAAACGTTTATATTGAAGACAAGGGCGGATTCTTAGGAAACTTAATTATTACCTTTATTATTCATAAAGTCATTGAGATATTATTATGTATATATATTGAGGCTATGATCAGCTAGAAAACACACAACACAATTCATTACGAATACAACAGCAACATAGATGCACACTTAGGAAATATTGTAACACTGATCATAATCTCCACCATTGTAACCCTTTTTGTTATTAATAAATAGACGGTGATAGTTTTCACCGTCCGGGGGTTTTTTATGCCAGAGGTCCACACGATCAAGGGCTTTTTCCCTCGTAATCAAATTATCGTGTTCACTTTGTTCTTGATCAAGCACTCTACCTCACGTACAAATTTGATCAAATATTACTTTGTTAATTTTTGCGCGAAACAAAGTTGATGGTGGTTTAATATGAAAGAACATGTTTATGTCTTTTGTTGATGTTTTTTGGTTGTTCGATGTACATTAACTTATTGTAACTTTTAACTTTTAATATCTAGACAATGTAAATGGTTAATGTTTTGGTCTAAAAGTTTGTGTTACTTGAATTTGTTTTTTAAATTTATTATGTTTGTTGACATGTTTTTCCACCCGTGTGTAACATGAGCTATACCCTAATTATATATAACATTTCTTTTAGAAGTTAATGACACATATTTGCTCATGTGGTTTATAAAAAGTAACATTTTGGATATTAAAGTTTTCTAAGTAACAAGGTTGGGTTCTATATATGCTTTATCTTTTGTAACAACTAGGGATGAGCAAATAGGTACTGGTACTGGTATCGGTACCGAAATTGGTACCGATTTGGTACTGTCGGTGCCGAATCGGTACCAAAGTTTTAAGTTTTGGTACCGGTACGGTACGGGACGGGACCGGTATTTTCCGAATATTTACCTTCAATCCCGGTACCGCCCCGGTCCCGGTACCGAACCAAATATTTTGGTATCGGTATCGGTACCAAGAATTCACAATTTTCGGGACCAGGACAGGTCGGTACCGGTACGGTCTCAATCTCATCCATAGTAACAACTTTAGGTATTAACACTAATGATCGTTAATATCTAATTATGAAGCCTCTCAGATTCCTAACACAAGTGAGGGTATTTTCATCACTTTCAAAATGAAATGTGATTGTCCTCATATAATGTTTGACCATGTTTCCCCCGTTAACCTACTTCGTATATATTGTCTTTCTTTCAATCTCCCAGTTCTTCATATAACATTGTCGTTCATACTCCAAGCTCATATAGTCAGTCATATGGCGTTCCCAATTGATTACAATGTGGGCTACCATATATCACAACCCTCGATACCTATACTTCGAAGGGGAGCCATGAACGTTGAGTGGTAGTATTGGTAATTTATTAAAATAAATTTATAGCAGAATGTTTCATCAGAACCATAGTTAGGAAAAATAATCAGAGTTATAAAAACATCATGATTCTTATTTCATAAACTGGGAATAAAACCCATTTTTATACAAACATAAATTTTACATGGATAAAACCTAATTTACAAAACACGTTTATTTATTCTGGTGACAAGCCACTTATTTAAGCTGGAAGTCTGCAGGCATCATTCCTTTGTCTCTAACAAGTCACCTGAAACATGTTTAAAAATATTTGATCAGCAAGAAATACTGGTGAGTACATTAATCTATAAATGACACATTTTACAATTACAACATTAAGACGCATTTACACATGTCTGCTTACAAATTGCCGGAATGTACTTGTCACTCGACCGTATTTATGACTGTGGTCATATTACTTATTGGCTAACACTTGTCAAATAAGTAACGTGTAATAGGCCAGTAGCCAAACATTGTATACAAAACCCCACAATACCAGTAGTAATCATCCCGTAGGTTTACAGAGACTTAATCACTGCAATGTACTTTAAAAACATTTGAAAATATATTTGAAAGTATTTGGATTATATGTCATGAGTTTAATATGTTTAAAAAAAATCATCCCAGTTGTCTCACTCAAATGTGAGTTGTACAAATACTCGAATGTCTCACCTTGTAAGTTTATAATAAACGAGTGCTTCCTGGTATTAAACACCAAGGTTAAACACAATGTAACATATTTAAATTAGTATAAACCCAATAATTATAACGATAATCACGAGATTAGAAACTTTACACGATGGCACAATGTCTTACCTTGTACGGGCAGAGCTTTCGGATTCGTGTTATAAAAGTTTCTTATCGATCAAAGAGGGTATCTTTACGACTACTTGGGGGTATTATACCAACTTCTAAGTATAAGAAAAATTGAGAGAGAAAAAGAGTTTTGGACGAGATATTGAAGTCTTGATATCAACCTATTTATAGTTGGAATCTGGTCAGTTCGCATAGCGCGCACCATCACCGTCAAGCACTTCACGTAGCGAGAACGGGAGATAGGGTTGCGAGTCAGCCCTAGCTAGGCCATGTGTCACTGTTGCGTGACTACCACGTCGCATCGCGCAAGGAACTACTTCGCGTAGCGTGAAGGAAAAAAGAGTTTCTGGATAACTGATGGTACTTCGTGTAGCGCGAAGGAATTGAGTTCGTTACTTCGCGTAGCGCGAATGAACAAGTTTTCTAAAACAATAAAGTGGCTCTCAGCGATATATAGCCTTAATGGGTGAACATGAGCTCTAACCCACACAAGGGGTGTATTTATACATGAGTATTGTTAAACATAGATAGTTATGCTTTCCATGAAATGGCGTGACACCATATCCTTTGTGTTGTGTTAACCGAACTCTACTTTTATTAAAGTTAAACTTCTTGTATGCTTACAACTTCTTTCTGCTTAAATTAAAACCGAATAGTTAAAATTACTACTTTTAGTGTTTTTAACGTCACTTTGGCATAGATATCATTCATTAATTAATATTACACACATAATTACAAAAGGTATAATGCTTTATCCTTCATATTGAGCACTGGCATAACAAAATTCCTTCAAAAATACATCCAACAATAACAAAAAGTTCCTTAACAGAGTTTATTGTGCTTCGGAAAGTTACAACAGAACAAAACTTATGTAACTGATGAGTTTTACATCCCCTGTGCAAGTTTATGCATAATGTGACAATGCCATGTTGTTTTTTCTGCGAGATTCCGAGTTTGATGCATCCTTCTTCTTACAAATGTAGTTGCTAAACAAACATGCAACTACCACTACCAAAAGTTGAAACTCATGAGACAAGAACAACACCCACACACATGTGAATGATGACCACGAAGGCCCCATAAGTTAATAACAAATCAAAGCAATGATATGCATGGCAAAAAAGAGAATGCATGAGTTTCAAAAGGAGAATGTGCTTCGTTTTGAAATTGAAAATTGAGACCTACAAGTGCTATCAGACTTGCAGCATTTATATACACGATACAATATTACAGAAGCGTAACAGAGGATTCATAGAAAACAGACACACATCCTGTCTCCCGATATTGAAACACGGGAGATTAGGATTCATACAAAAATAGAGAAATCTCCTGGTGTATCAAATCAAATGTTGTATATTGTATAAAACACAAATGGAACCCCATGCTTTTGATATATGCTTTTGATTTTGGGTACGGGAGCCTTTTTTTGCATGTGTAGTATTTATAGTCTCCATCTTATACAATTTGATATCGAAAATGACAAAGTAATATTCAAAATAATAAAAACTATAAAAGAGATGCAAACTGCCTATACCATTAATGATGTGCACATCTAATATCAATTCAGAATTCGATATTTTCGAAATCCTTGATTGATTGGAAATTTCAAGCATTTGTGAATATTTCCAAAAAAAAGGCAAATATAATTTGAAACATATATATTATCGATCCTTTCCTTGGAAAAAATGGTTGATAGTGATTTGTTCCTTTTGCGGAACAATCAAGACATTCATGTGGCAACTCCAAGGTGTCACCAGAACTTCTTTTTAATATGAATTAATTATACAGTTGTCATGGGATACCATACGGTTGTTTTTAACTTTTTATTAAGTTTAAAAAAATATAATTTAGTCGCTAAATCTTCATTCAGCAGTCACACATTTTAGTCTCCCACATTCAGTCACTCCTCATAAAAGGTTTTTCTAGCTGTTGCAACAAGGATACACCAAGATGGCTATCGGGATCTTCATGGCAGTTAAGGGGATGGATCAGACGCTTCGTCTTCTCCTTCTTGTATTGAAAGTTATAAAACGTCATGAAGAAACTCATTAGAGTGGGTCTAAGAGCTCGGGGACCACACCCTCCAACTTAGAGACTCATCATCATAATCGGTATGAGAGTATGAAAGAGAGGGATAGAGAAGATTAGAGTTATACAAACGAGATATGTATGCTCAAGTAATTTGTTAGAAAAGAAAACGGATCCTTCAAATGAGGATAAGCCGGCCCCTTGTATATATATATATACATATATACATATATATATATATATGTTTAGGGGATGGTTCAAGAGAGAAATGATATTATTTCAAGAAATGTAAGAAATGAATATGGACCACTAGTTTTGTTTAAATTTTAAATGCTTAAAGCTAAATAAAAAAACTATTAATTATTCTATTTCTTCAATTAATATAACTAATAAACCATAATACTTATTTATTTAATTAATATAACTAATTAAATTATTATAATTAGAAAATATTAAGAACTCATTTATTTTTTTAACTTACTTTTTGTTTCTTGAATTTTATCCTACACAAGTATAATTTATTCATACATTAAAAAATTTTTCTATCCAAAACTAATTTCTTTCAACTCAGTATATTAATATCCATCAACACATACTTACATTATGATGAATAATTCCAAAAAAACAATTTTACATGTGTTTGCATTAGATATCAACAAAAAACATACAACCTACACAAAAGCGTATAATCTACACTTGTTCTAGGAATACGACAACATATAACCTACACACGAAAAACATTTAACCTACACACAAAATTCATCATCAATAAAATACACACACACGCGAAAACATATAACCTACACACAAAAAATATATAACATACACACGAAAATTTTATCTTACACAAATACAATTTATTCATACATTAATTTCTTTTAAAAACCAATTTATTCAAATTCAACATATCAATATCCATCAACACGTAGTTACACTGTGATGAATAATACAAAAAACTATCTTACACATGGTTGCATTAAATTTCAATAAAAAAATATACAACCTACACAAAAACATATAACCTACACTTGTTCTAAGAATAAGAAAATATATAGCTTACATACGAAAAACATATGACATACGCATGTGTATGGTATGTGTATCTTTGTGTAGTTTGTATAATTGTTAATGTCGAATTACATATGTAAGTTATATACTTTTTGTATGTTGGACGTTTTTATTGCTCAAAACAAGTGTAGGTTATATAACTTTGTGTAGGTTGTATATTTATTAAACTTAAATACGTTGATATATGCTAATATATTGAGTGGAAATTATTTTTTAATAATTAAAAATATAGTATTATATGAATAAATTGTATTTGTGTTGAACAAAATGAAGAATGTGCAAATAAAAAATAAACTAAAGTAGTGTTTTTATATTTTTAATTATTATAGTTAAATTAGTTAGATATATTAATTAGATATATTTATTATGGTTATATTAGTTGTATTAATTGAAGAGAGAGAGTGCATTGATTGTTGCATTTACATCTTTTTTATTTATTTTTAAATAATTAAAACCTAAAATAAAACTAGTGGTTCATATTCATTTCTCTCATTTCTTGCAATAATTTGATTTCTTTCTTAAACTTAAAGTTCAAGAAAGAAATCAAATTATTGCAAGAAATGAGAGAAATGAATATGAACCACTAGTTTTATTTTAGGTTTTAATTATTTAAAAATAAATAAAAAAGATGTAAATGCAAGAATCAATCATATATATATATATATATGATTGATTTCTTTTGAGAACCAATTTGAGTTTTAAAAACTCGAAAGAACTCAACGTAACAATTTTTTTTTCCGAATTTTTTTTACACGTGTGTAATACGTAAGTGTAAGTGATGTACAAAAAGTTACGGTATTTTTTTACACACCGAATCGACTTTTTACACATGTATAACTAACGTTTAAACTTGTGTAATTATCAAAATTACTTATTCTCTCTACTGCTTCAGTTTTTAATTACATTTAATCTCAGCCACATATTTCATATCATTTAATTAAATGTGTGGTCCAAAATTGAGTTCTTAAAGTTCTTAAAATTCATCATGGTTCTCAAAATAACCCTCCCCTATATATATAATATATATAACTTGAATAATTGAAAAATGATTTGAGATGATGCGACATATAAAAAAATAGTTGTATTTTTATTGTTTTGGGATGAGGCGAAGGAGATGGGGAAAAAAACGTTGCATTGATAACATGAATGGGATGAGTGCGATATATTCTTTTCTTTCTCAAGATTCTAAAGTGGGATTAATACTAATCAAGCATGATATTGGATTTATTAGTAACCACGTAAATTAATGAAAATATGAAATTCTGATCAATACTACTCGAGATATTGAATGTATTCTCTCCATTCTTAAGATTTCGTGTTTATCAATTATGACTAACAATATCACATAAAATTGTGTCCGCTAGTAACCATGTAATTTAAGAGTCAGTTATATATATTTATATCTTGTGTGTAATTTGTGTGTAGCATGTAGATCTTGAAATCTAGAATAAAGACGTAAAATGACCGATGTTAAACGAGAGGCCCGAAGGAAAGGCGAGGTGGGCGACCGTCAAGGGCCTGCTCTCCCATGTATCTATATATTTAAAATAAAAGCTTACAAAATAGGTCATTAGATTAATAGAAATAGACTAACAGAAAGAGTGTTGGTATATGAAAACAAAGGTTTTTTATTCAAATTCTTTAGAGTGACAATTTTTTTTTAAATTTAGGGGTTCATTTCTTTTAATAGCTTCAGACCCGATATTTTATAGACAGGCCGGTTCAATTATTTTGGTGGCTTAAAACAAACTGGAAAGTTTGAGGCCCTCATTGAGAGTTAGAGAGATGATATTAGGGATGAGCTCGGTACCGTTACCGGTGTCAAAAATTCGGTCGATACCAGTAGTGGTACCCCAATCCCGATTTTTTAAAAAAAAACTTGGTAGCGTTATCGAAATGAGTTCGGTACCCGTAGCATTTTCTTAGCTTAGATGAAATTATAAAACTTATAGTTTTATTTTTAAAAACTATCGATGGATTGTCGTGTTTCGTAAATAAAAATACAAAATAGAGTTTGATTTATTGTATCATACAAATCTAAGGGATCTGTTATACCTACAAACTTCGTATATTTAAAATAAAGTGTGGATCAACATATAATAAATAAAGGTGCAGGGTATATATATCCCTGAGAAAAAATAGAAACTAAATAGTTAGAATTAAAAGATGCCATATGAAACAATCAAGTGAAAATGAGGAATATTGATCATGAGGGCATTGAACTTGCGTCGGTAACATTTAGTATAAAAAGAATGTGGGCTTTAACCACCAGGCCAACATCAAAGATTGATTTAGCCATCAGCTATATCTAATTAATAGTCGATTTTTATTATATATAAAATTCATAAACGTTTTAAACGTAAAACGGAGACCTTAATTTTTTGGAGGCCTAAAGCCCAGCTTTACCTAGTTCTACTATAGGGCCGGCTCTGTTTATAGGGGTTCTCGGCCCTGACTTTAACCTATGTCACAATTACTAACCTTTGTTGGGGTATCTATCCGCCACTCAAGTCGTTAATAGTTTCCCCGACTTTAACCTTTGTCTTCTTTTTCTTAACCTTATTATTTCCATTTTTATATGATACAACTCATAACTTTTTCCAGAATATTCACTTTTAAACTTTTGTAGCTTCTTTCCCATAATTTTGTTGTACATCTTATTTAATTTACGCCATGTACATACTCATAAAAAATAAACTGATTCTCTATTTTGTTATTAACGTTTATTGTAGGTTTCAACTTTACACTGGAATATTATATCCCGCGTATGCTGTCGCACTTCTGTATATGTTTCCTTCACTGATAGCCCTTGTTGGCGTCAAGTTTCAAAACAAACCACATTCACCTTTTGAAACCGATAGTTTGTTTGCAAACATGGCCGTTGTTGCGTACGTAATTGCGATACCAATGCCAATTGCATTGCTTTGTTTAAAAGCTCGCTTAGCCAGGTAAAGTTTCTCACCCTTATTTATGAAATCTTACTTAGTGTATTATGCTTTTGGAGCCTTCTCGTTAGAGGTGTTCAAAAAAACCGGTTCCCGAACCGGTTTGGCGGTTTAAACCGGAAACCGGTTTTTTTTTAAAAAACCGGTTTTTAAAAAACCGGTTTGACCGGTTTACAAACCGCCGGTTTGTATATCGGTTTTAAGTTTTAGAGGCAAAACCGGTTTTGAAACCGGTTATAAAAGAAACCGGTTTTTTTTTATAACCGGTTATAAAAAAACCGGTTAACCGGTTTTTTTATAAACCGGTTTATTACCGTTATAAAAAAACCGGTTAACCGGTTTTTTTTATAACCGGTTAAAACCGGTTTTTTACCGTTGGAAAACGGCTATATAGCCGTTTTTTTTATTTTTTGACCGTTTTTTTTTCTTTTTTTTACCATTTTACCCCCACAAACATCTATATATAGTTTAGGTTGGGTATTGGTTAGATCACACTCGATTATACAACTCCAAACGCTCTAAACGTTTATTTCATACGCGATTATTTTGTTATCTCACGCTCAATTATACCACATTACCACTCCATACGCTCTTATTTCGTAGTCGTTTATTTCATACTCGAGTATACCACTCTTAATTCGTAGTCGATTATCATGGCCTCCCAAAGTGCTGCTTCATCGGTCAACATGGGTGCCTCGAACACGGGAGAAACGGTCGTTCGGGTCATCCCCACGAAACGAAACCAAGATGTTTGGCAACATTTCGACCTATGCGAAATGTCTAACGGTAGCCAAAAAGCTCGATGCAAACATTGTTTGAAGTTTTATGGCAAAGATGCAAACTCCACTTTAAAAGCGCATGTACAAAGGCCCTTTTGCAAGGCCTTGAAGGACGAATCGGGAAGTAGTTCGCAGCCGGAGATGACGAATCAAGGAACGGTGTTTACGTACGACCTTGAAGCGGTACGTCAACAGTTTTCAAACTTTGTGATTCAACAAACACTTCCTTTCAACCACTTCGACAACCCTCAATTCACGGAGATGATGCAAAAGTATGTTCAACCACGCTACCAACACGTAAGTCGTTCGACCCTTAGAAGAGACTGTCTTAAATCATGGAAAAACGCTAAATCCGACTAATTTCATACTTTTCAAACTTACAAACTGGTGTAAACTTAACAACGGATGTGTGGTCGGTACCTAATGGTTCGCCCGACTCATACATTTGTGTGACGGCTCATTGGGTTGACCCCGAGTCGTGGCAAATGATGAAACGAACCGTTGCGTTTCAATTGTTTGATTACCCGCACACGGGTAGAAATATTTTTAAACTCTTGGATAAAGTCATTCGACAATACAAGATTGAAGATAAAATCTTTTCAATTTCGTTTGATAACGCGTCCAACAATACGGCCGCGGTTGGCCATTTAAAATTAAAGTATAAGCCTATTTGTGATGGAACGTTTTTTCATAGCCG
This sequence comes from Bidens hawaiensis, assembly GCF_021521415.1. Lineage (NCBI taxonomy): Eukaryota > Viridiplantae > Streptophyta > Magnoliopsida > Asterales > Asteraceae > Bidens > Bidens hawaiensis. The sequence continues at coordinate 40,844 of NW_027498892.1, forward strand.
ATGCATTGCACATATTATCAACTTGGCCGTGCAAGATGGGTTAAACGTGATCGAAACGCAAAGAAACAATTTTAAAAGAATGTTACGAGATGTTTTTAGCAACAATACAACATTTTCAAGATACAAAAAATTTTGTGTAGAAGCTAATTGTCAATGGTTGGGGCCAAATTGGGATTGTCCAACAAGATGGAACTCGACTTGTGAAATGTTTGAGAAAGCCATCCAACAAAAAGAATCATTAATTGCGTTTCATCAAATTTTGTCAAATAGGGGTAAATGTGCACCGTACGATCCTAGAAACTGGTTATTGATTGAGATCGTTACGGAGGTCCTTCAAATTTTTAAATCTTGCACAACTAGTTTATCCGGGGTTTACTATCCAACAAGCCCCATTGCTTTACCAAAAATTGCTGTCATGTGCACAAAGTTGAGTGAAATTCATTGTAGGGGTGCACCTTATTTTGATATGGGTGTAAAAATGAAAGAAAAATTTAGAAAATATTTTCAAGAACTACCCGCTGTTTTGACCTGTGCTGCTGCGTTAAACCCTTGCATCAATGTTGGTGGTGTTGAAGCTTTAATAGAAAAAATTTGTGATGAGCTAGAGTTAAACGACGATCAAAACCCCTATTATAACCAAACTTTAAAGAATGCTTTCAACACCACCTTGGCAAACATGTATGATGTTTACCTTACAAAATACGGGTCATCTTCCCAAATTCATGACTCGTTAAGAGCTGTTGCCCAATCCCAATCCCAAACCGACCTTGAAATGGGGATGTACTACATGATTTGGGAAGACGCCGGTAAACGTCAAAAGGTAAACACCCCAAGCAGTGAACTTGGAAGGTATGGTGGTACCAACTTTGTGAAACACATGACTCCGGATGAATTTAGAAGTCTTGATTTGCTGGCTTGGTGGAGAGGTAAGGAGGATGAGTTTCCGATCCTCGCCGCCATGGCCAAAGATTTACTAACGGTCCAAGCTTCCACGGTAGCTTCGGAGTCTGCTTTTTCTGTTTCTGGCAGGGTTATATCGATTAGGAGGACTCGACTCACTCCACCAGCTGTAGAGATGTCGATTTGCTACAAGGATTACTTGGACTCTTTAGATAGGGCACAACATCAACGCTCACTCGAGGGGGAAATGGACTATGAGGCGGCCTTGTATGAAGACGAGGTCAATCAAGGACACACTCAACCAATGACCGATGAAGAAGCCGCGTACGATGATTACCTAAGGAATAGCTCGGGATCGGGTAGCGAAGAAAATTAGTTAAAGAAACAGCAAACATGGAGGCAAATAATGAGTAAGAAACAGCAAGTTGTTAATGTAATCGTGTCTAAGCATTCTTTAATGTTTGTATTTTTGAGTTACGAATATGCGATAACGATTTAATGTTTGTATTTTTAATGTAAAAGCTATAAATGAAAGTTATGTGTTTTTAATCTTCCAAGCAAAGAATCCTAACAACGAAACCCTAAACCCTAAACCCTAAACCCTAAACCCTAAACTAAACCCTAAACCCTAAACCCCAAACCCTAAACCAAAAAAAAAAAAAAAAAAAAACCGGTTAACCGGTTAGACCGGTTATTAAAAAACCGGTTAATAAAAAAACCGGTTTATTAACCAGTTCTAACCGGTTTCTAAACCGGTCCTAACCGGTTAGGGTTTTCAGAAACAAAAACCGGTTAATAACCGGTCCGGTTATTAACCGAACCGGTTTTTTTCCGGACCAAAAAAAACCAGTCCGGTTAATAACCGAACCGGTTTTTTCAAAAAAACCGATTTGTGCACCTCTACTTCTCGTGCCTTTATCTTTTGTCTTGGTGTTGTTTTTACCTCATGGGCTTGGCTTTATTGGGTATTTAATCGTATTTATACTTTTTGTAGTCGTGGTTGCGTGTTCTTTTAGCAACTACATTTGTAAGGAGGATGCATCAAACTTGGAAGCTCACACAAGGAGTGATACATGGTCACTGATGACGGGGGTAGCCCAAGGAAATAATAAAATGGTTGTAACACATTAACGCTAAAAGGGTTAAAAGGTTAAAGCTTCGTTTCCCGCCCAAACTTATGTAAACAACACTACTAGAAAAAAAGCCTTCAATGACAGGCATTGCGTGTCATTAAAGGGCCCTTATGACAAGCAAATGTGTGTCATTGAAGCCCATGTCATAAATTGAATATGACACGTTTCCCGCGTGTCATATTTCATGATACTCATTTATGACACACATTTTTTACATGCATTTATGACGTGCTTTCAATACTGGCGTTTACGACACCAATTAACGACAAACATTTATGCATGTCATCGGATAACTTTTATTTTTTTTATTTTTTTTGTTTGCATAATTAATAATATTTAAATTAATAACTCAAAATATAGCACCAAAACTATACATTCCATTTCTAAATTAAACATTGTGAATCAAAATATTACATCAGTTAATATTTAATATAATACATATCACTAACGAAATATAAATTGTGTCGTATACGCCGACCAATCTTCTCGAACCGCGTCAAAATTCTCCTCCGTGTATTCGTGTTTGTCTCCCCCAGCCTCGGTAGCGTTTCATCAAAGAAAGAGGCCTCAAATTTGAGATCCTTAATAAACGCGTTAAGTGTCTCAATCTGTGACTCTAGATTCTTTCCTCTTCTTTTCAGAATCTCCAACTGCTTGTTTAGCTATTCTTTCAGCATAATAACCTTATCCTAACAGAACCTGCAACCAAATTGGATATTACTCATCTAGACATTAGTTATAGCAGATTATTTTCATGCCACATCCTTTTAAGATGTAGCACAAAAATAATATTTACCATGTTTTATCTTCTAAACTTGTTGATATAAAAGGTTGAAATAAAACAACAAACATATAAAAAAATAAAAAATACCATTAACTCATTGGTATGTATCAATCTGCCAGGAAAGAAAGCTGCCTTCCCAAAAGGAACCTGAAAAATATACCACAAAGAAACTCTTATATACAACATAAATATCGATTAAAAATTGTGTTAATAGCTATCAATCAAGCGTCACGGCAGGAAAAAAAATAACACTTCAAATGAAACGACAAAACAATTGAAGATGTGGAAGACTTGCCATTATATCGTGGTGCAGTTGGTCGGGAAGCTTCTTAACGAGATTAACAAGACTAGTGTTATCATTGAGAAATGGTTGTAACTGTTGAACCTCTTTCTGGCGTTCGGATATAACTTCTTGAACATGTACAGATGCTCGTTGGGTGTCCTCCGGTGCGAAAACTGAAGATAATGATGTCACGGTTCCCTTCACAGGTTCACCCATTGCTCGATCACCTTTTTTCCAGTTTAGATTTTTAACAAAACATGGTAAATATATATTTAATAAAGGTTTATGGCTTCTGTAACATGAACATTAACATCACAAAAAATCACCTTAAATAATAAGCACACACCAAGGATTTTCACAGAATAATTTTCTACCTTTATCAAGGATTTTCACAGTGATGAGTAGACTTGGCAAAACTAGCGGCGCAGGGTAATGGGCCAATTAAAAGAAATAGAGATCAAAATGAGCTGAACTCGAGCTCTGTGTAAGTTAAACGAGCTGAGCTCAAGCCTAGTCAAACTCGAGCTCTGTTCGGCTGGTTTGCACCCCTAAATATAACAATATAAAAACAAAAGTAACAACGGCAAAAGGCAAAGTAACCAACTTCCAAGCTTTCTAAACATTCATTCATAGTATTCACTATTCGACTATTATTAAAAAATGAGGTATATCAAATCGATGAACTTATTATTATTTTGTAACGAAATAAACACAAATAGGTAAACACAAACACAAGAACTCCATGAAATAGGTATATCAAATCGATACATAAACTTATTATTTTGTAACGAAATCAACAAAACCTAAGAAGCCACTAAAGATTATTTACAATGCATAAACAAAGTTTATTGCAACTAAATACAAACTGATATCAATATTCCAAGTGCATAAACATACTAACTATGTAAACCTGCTGGAGTTTTGGAAAAAATGACGCGCGAGCCGAGCTTGAGTTTTGGAAAAGTAGATCGAGCTCTCGTAAGTTAAAACGAGCTGGGCTCGGCCTCGACTCGTTTACATCCCATGTAAGAGCTACTGATTTTGGTATTCTACTATTCTTAGAACTAATTTGAACTATTGCCTGTACATTTGTGCTATAGGGTTCCTAAATTACTAGCATCGTCAATTGCAGCTTAAAGCTGACTAAACAAAAGTCAGCAGTGCAAGAAACAAATTTAGCAAACATAAGGCAAGAAGGTCACCAAGCATAATAAATGAATAACTTGCTAGCATCTTCTTTTTTATACAGTTGCTTTATTCGCTCAAATGATTTTTGTTGGGCCTCCTCCACGTCCTTTAACTTTGCCTACAAATTGAGCAACCTATATATTAGCATATTAAATTTTCAAAACTGTTTAAATCTTCTTAAAAGTTTATCATTTTCTGGATACTAACAAAATGTAAATATCATTTTAGCAACTATATTGTGATACATAAACAGAACAAAAAATGAGTCACGATAACTTTTGACCGGAAAGAAAACATTAGTACCTCATACAATTGTGTCCATTTAAACGAAACTTTCTTTTCTTTCATTCTTTCAACAACAATGTTGGTGCTTTTGACACCAAACTGTTTAGTGTAAAAGTTCTTCCATAGCTTATCAGTAACCGGGCTTAAATCTCGGTCCTGCACAACATACAATACTTAAAATTTTTCAAATTTAAACACGATTTTTGTTAAAAAACAAAACTATGATAAAAGACATTAACTACCTCAGTTGAATCCTCAATATGCTTAAGCTGTTCTTCGGTACAATGTGGTAAAAACCGTTCTAAAAAATACGCATCCGTCTCTCCCACATCACCTAAATACCTAACATTATCTATAGCTTTTTGAACACAAAGATCAACCAAAGTAGGAATTCTTCTCACTGGCTTTGCACCCCATTCTCCCACCATTTGGTCAGTTGATCTCAATTTTCTGTACAGCCCTGAAGTATGTAGTAAAAAGTTCTTTTAAATCAAACTAGTAAATAAGAAACTTGTACATGCAGTACCAAACCTATCGGGACTAAGATTCACCACTTAAATATGTTAAGCATAATGTAGGATTTTGAATATTGATAACTAAATAAGAAACTTGTACCTGCAGTACCAAACCTGTCCAAAATCATTTTATGACCAAAAGTCATTTTTATGAAGTAAAGGAAACAACAAGCAAACTCAGTAATCCATTAGTTAAGCACATAAATCACGTATTAATAATAAAAATTAAAACAAAAATGCAAGCGAATGACTTATAAAGCACATATTAATAGTAAAAATACATGGTTTAAAACCACTACTAATGCTTTCATTGGGGCCTTTTATCGAGCACATGGTGTGCAAGAAATAAACAAAAACAATGATTTTCCATCTACACTTGAAAAACCATTCACAAATAAATTATCAAGAACTTACAAATTAACCGAAGACAGAACGTAACGGCGATGGAAATTGACGATGGGGGTTTGATGATTGGAGAGTTCAACTGAAACTGAAGATGAACAATGTTAGCGGCGTCTCTAGTAATGAAAACAAGTGAATTGATGTTTAACTTGTGAAGGTGGGACTTATGGAGAAGAAGGATGTGGCTGAATTGTGGAGATCCAAACCCTAGCATTGTGGTTTTAACTTAGGGCTATTTTGAGAGAAGTAATGCGATGTTTTTAATTTTTGTTTTTTAGGATAGTAGGTGACACGCGTACATCACATGCATCTCCTTATTTGGTTATATGACACTGAATTGACGACTTGCAAAAATAAGTTTCATAAATCTTCTAAATTTTCAAAAATATGACGTTTTTTCATGACACGTACATATGCGCGTCATAAATCACCGCGTGTCATTAAAGCCCTTTTTTCTAGTAGTGCAAGTATTCACATGCTACAGTACGATGTCACATCACTGATCACATCCTTGTCCCCTCTGACCAAAGGACATACTCAGATAAAAGTATTATTATTTTAGTTATGGACCAGCGGTCCAAACCTTCCCGCCCATAAAGGTCAACTCTCTATGCAAACAAGAGGCTAACTAGTTTAGTTAACTGGACTAAAAGGCTTATATCTCTTCACCTATATAAGAGATGCTTAGTCACAAACAAGAAGACACCAGATTTGGGCAGATAACATCATCTCCCTAATCTTCTCTTCTCTCTTAAGAAATATACAATTTGCTTATTTCTTTCTTACTTCACAAATATCATAGCTTCATCCAAGAACCGATTCCTAACATCACGGTTCTTGATCTTCGGTGAGCTATAACAACAAACAACTAACTAGTGAACCTCCTTCTACGTTTTGCAAACGTAGAGGGACACCACGACCTGCGTTAGGCTAACCTGAACCCTGGAATCCTTTTACCCTAACCAGTCCATTCACTATCAATGGTCTTATCTTTGTTGTAGCAACAAGTTGGCGCCCACCGTGGGGCTACGCCGCTTACTTTATCTTAAAGACCAGTTCCTTTTTCACTAAAGTCATTATGGCAGAAGGTGAATCTCCCGAAGAAGTTAACCAAGTGTCAAGAACACCGACACCAAGCGCCGGTCAAGAAACTCCAGCGACAACCTCGATTTTCTCCACTCCGGGAGGAACCTCGACGGGACCTTTGTTCCTCGAGTTGTCACCTTTTTGAACTCCGACTTTTTCACGATCTGGGGTTCCTTCTCCTCTTGCAGGAGTCACGAACACCCTGGAACGTGTCGACTTGACAATGGAAGGTGTATCACGGCATTTTTTGCAATTAAGACATCTTTTTAACCAACACGTGATCCAAGAAAGAGAAAAGGGGATAAGACTAAGGCTGGAGTATGACGACGAAGAACCCTCGCTGTCACTTGGATGCCCGCCTTACCCTTTAACCAGCTCACGACCTGCTGCTTCTAGTTTAGAAGCTGGTACAAGTGTAACCTGCCAACCTTTTAACCCATCTCCTTATACCTATGCAAGGCCAAGCCCAACGGCTTTCCCTTTGTATACTTCACAACCCCTTGGGCACGAGACCACTCTCGACCAAATATGGCAGTCACCAGCTTCAAATGTTCCCCCTCCTACAACCATCACGTGGGAACAGGCCATGTCGGTCCTACCCTTGGCTCGGAATGCAGCAATGAGCACTCCCATGGGAACAAGCCAAGCAGCAGCAACCCCTGAAAGCCTTCAAGGCTTCAACCTCATGCCTCAGATGATAGCTCAAATAATGGCACACCTCCCTTGGACCCAGCTCATCAACCAAGCACTGGGTACTCACCAGGGAACAACGAGTCATAATACAAGGGTAGATGATGACCTTGCGAAACCTTACAAGCCCAACAACCTTTCTTGTTTCTCTCAACAAATTGCCGATTATGACTCCCAAACAAAGATCAAGATGCCACCCCATATAAAAACGTATGATGGGACCGAGGATCCCGAAAACCACCTCCAGGTATTTACCGGTGCTGCCAGAATTGAAAAATGGTCCCATGCTGAATGTTGTTTAATGTTCATGCAAACGCTTGTCGGATCAGCCAGGATATGGTTCAACGACCTTCCTGCTCAAAGCGTTCGAAGCTTCGATGATTTGAGCAAAGGATTTCTGGCCCATTTTTCACAGCAAAGGAGGTATGTCAAGGATGCCACGGTCATTTTCCAGATAAAGCAGAAGGATGATGAAAGCCTTCGAGACTTCATCGAAAGGTACAAAAAAGAAGGGTTACAATATGTGGGGGCTGACGAAAAAATGAGGGTGGCAGGCTTCATGAACGTCGTCACCTCCAAATACCTCACAAGGGACTTTAACAAGTGCCTACCTAAAACCCTTGAAGAAGCTCTTGAGCGAGCTGAAGCTCATATCCGAGGCGAAGAGGCTGTTGATTTCAAAGAACAAAGAAAAAGAGCTCCTAGTTGGCGAGGCAATAGCCCCAACCGAAAGAAAGGGAACTGCAACCCCTATGATAAATATTCAAAATGCTCAGATCAACGAAGGCCTGAAGGTCGGAACCCTCCAAGTAGGAAAAAGACTGTGAACTTCACAGCATTAACCAAAACACCTCAGGAGATCCTTGCCACTAAAGAGGTAAAACACAACTTCCGACCTCCTCGACCCTTGCCCAAGAGCAAGAAGAACGAAAACTCCACATAGTTATGTGATTTTCATGAAGAAAAAGGTCACTACACAAACGATTGCTTTCAACTCAAGAGAAGAATTGAGGAAGCTGTCAAGTCTGGAGAATTGGCTCATTTGGTAAAAGGGGTCAAAGACAAGATGACTGAAAGAAAAAGCAAAGAAGTGAATATGGTGAATATAGACGATGGTGTCTCCCACAAACGACAACGCTTGAAGGCTTGGGAGCTTCAATGTGTCTGCTTCCCACCACCCCCAAGGTAACTTACTCTCAAACCCTTTGGTGGTAGAGGCAAACGTGGGAACACTCAAAACAAGCAAAGCCTACATCGACACAGGGGCGGCCACATAGATAATGTATGAAAGGTTATTCAATCGTCTGGGTAGCGAGGAACGTTCAAGGCTTCAACTCTCCGGGTCTTCTATAAAAGGTATCGCCGATGTACCCTTGAAGCCTTTAGGCCAACTAGCCATTGATGTCTATTTTAGCGAAGGCAAGATGACGAGAACCAAACCACTCACTTTTGTGGTGATCAACATACCTTCCAACTATGATGTAATCATAGGAAGGCCAGGTAAATGTGCGTTCAACATGGCTGTCTCAGTTGGTCAAGGTGCCGTGAAATTCCCAACCGACAGGGGAATTGCAACCCTTCAACCCACCCAAGAGGTTTACACGGTTGAAGGGGAAAGTTCAAAAAGTGAAAACGAAAAACAAAGCTTGATCATAAACCCAAAGTATCCTGAACAAAAGGTACGGGTAAACACGAGCCTTTCTAAAGAAACACTCTCATACCTTGAGAAGCTCTTGATATGCTACAATGATGTCTTTGCGTGGTGCCCGGAAGACATGACCGGCATCCCTCGAAGCATTGTAGAGCATGAGCTAAAAATACCACCTGATGCCAAGCCTGTTGTCCAAAAGAAATGGAGCTTGGCTCCTGAACGAAGCTTGGTAGCCTGCCAAGAAGTTGAAAAGCTTGTCCTAGCAGGGATCCTACGTGAAGTTAAATATCAATCTTGGGTGGCTAATCCAGTCATGGTTCGAAAGCCTGACAAGTCTTGGAGGATGTGCATCGACTTCAAAGACTTGAACAAAGCATGCCGAAAGGATTGCTACCCATTACCCGAGATGGACCTCAAGGTTGACTCCTTAACAGGTCATCCCTTCAAGTGTTTTCTTGATGCCTACAAGGGTTATCATCAAATTCTCATGAAGGTGGAAATGAAGAAAAAACCGCATTCCACACGGACAAGGGCATTTTCTGTTATCAAAAGATGCCTTTTGGCCTACGAAATGCCGGTGCAACTTACCAACGTTTGATCGACAAAGCATTCGCTAGCCAAATTAGCAGAAACCTGGAAGCTTATGTCAATGATTTGGTGATCAAAAGCAAAACTGAACGTCAAATGCTTGATGACATAGAATAAACCTTGCAAAACTTGAGGAAGATAAATATGAAGCTCAACCCTGGGAAATGTTCATTTGGGTTCGAAGAAGGCAAGTTTTTGGGACACATTGTGGGTAAACAAAGCATAAAAGCCAATCCCAACAAAGTCAGGGCTGTTCTTGAAACTAAATCTCCACGAAGCAAAAAAGAAGTGGAAAGCTTGAACGGAAGGCTTTCAGCCTTGAAGCGTTTTACCTCAAAGCTTGCTGAGAAATCCCTACCCTTTTTCAAAACGCTAAAGGGTTGCACAAACAAAAAAGACTTCAGATGGACTGAAGAAGCAGAAGAAGCCTTCAACCAAATGAAGCAACACTTGGCTTCACTTCCAGCTATTGCAGCCCCTGAAACAGGAGAACCGATCTCTGTCTATCTCTCAGTCGCTGAAGAAGCATTAAGCGCGGTTTTGACCATCGAACGAGACAAAGTTCAGGTACCCGTTTATATCTTTAGTAAAACACTAAAACTGGCAGAGATCAAATATCCTCCTTTGGAAAAACTTGCCCTTGCCTTAATTCAAACGGACAGAAGGCTTCGAAGGTACTTTCAAGCACACCCTATACAAGTAGTCACTGACCAACCTATCAAAAGTGTGCTTGAAAAATCTGAAAATTCAGGCCGATTGTCCAAATGGGCTGTGGAACTAGGTGAACATAACATCACCTATGTCCCAAGAAAAGCTATAAAAGCCTAAATCTTTGCGGACTTCATTATAGAAATCCCAAAGAAAGTCATTCCTAAAATACACACAACCGCCACTGAACCTTCTGACCCTGAAGCCTGGAAGCTTTTTACCGATGGGTCTTCCAGCATCGAAGGGTCAGGAGCTGGGCTCGTTTTAATCAACCCTGAAGGGTTAGAATTTACATATGCTCTTCGACTTGAATTTCAGACCACCAACAATGAAGCTGAATACGAAGCACTGATCGCTGGTCTGAAGATTGCCAAAGAGATGAAGATCCAAAAGCTGCAAGTCTTCACAAACTCGTTGCTTGTTTCAAGTCAAGTCAATGATAACTATATAGCAAAAGAGCCCAACATGAAGAAGTATTGTGAAAAGGAAAAAGGGTTTATGACCACATTTCAAGAGTGCACTATCAAGCAAGTCCCAAGATCACAAAACAAGAGAGTTGATGCCCTAAGCAAACTAGCATCCCTCACATTTGCACACCTCACCAAGAAAGTTTTGGTTGAAGTGTTGAAGACTCCTTCAATCCAATAGTTGGAGGTTCAAGATGTGATCACCGAAGAAGGTCCCAATTGGATGACTCCCATAGAAAAGTTCCTCAAAAATGGTGAGTTACCTTTGGACCAGACAGAGGCTGAAAGGGTTCGAATCAAATCCAGACAGTATGTGTTGCAAGGAGAAATCCTTTATAAAAAGGCCTACCTTGCACCACTACTGAGATGTGTAGGCCCTGAAAAAATTCAATATCTGATCAAAGAGTTTCACGAGGGGATACGTGGAGCTCATTTTGGGCCAAGAACGGTGGTTGCAAAATTGATGAACCTTGGATACTTCTGGCCCACCATGCACCAAGATGCAACGGAACAACTCAAGAAGTGTGAAGCTTGTCAGATTCATGCACCGGTTCCCAAAGTCCTAAACACGATCTAGTCCCCATCTCCTCGGCTTGGCCATTTCACAAATGGGGAATGGATATTGTTGGTCCATTCCCACCGGCCAAGGGTGGGGTAAAATTTTTGCTAGTAGCTGTTGACTACTTTACCAAGTGGCCTGAAGTCAAACCACTTGCAAAAATAACGGGCAAACAAGTCATCGACTTCGTATGGGAAACCATTATTTGTCGCTATGGACTGCCAGGAGTGCTAGTCACGGATAATGGGAAGCAATTTGCCGAGAAGCCTTTCAGCACATGGTGCAAGGAATTCAGAATCACCCAATTGTTCAACTTGGTTGCTTACCCACAGTCCAACGGCCAAGTTGAAAGAACAAACAGAACCATTGTAGAAGGAATCAAAACAAGGTTGGGAAGGCATAACAACAACTGGCTTGAAGAACTCCCAAATGTTCTATGGGCAATAAGAACAACCGAAAAAACAAGCCACAAACGAACACTTTACAGCCTAGTGTTCGGATCAGAAGCTGTAATCCCAGCCGAAGTTGGATTTGTGACTCAAAGAACACTCAACATGGATCTCGAGTCAAACAACAATGAGACCATGTTGAATTTGAAACTCCTTGAAGAAGTTCGTGATCAAGCCGCAATACAAAAAGCTAAGTACAAACAGAAAATGGAAGCTTATTACAATGCAAGAGTGAAACATGAACGTTTCAAGCCTGGAGACCTCGTACTCCGAAACAATGAGGCCAGCAAGAAAGAGAACCAAGGAAAGCTTGGCCCAAAGTGGAGGGGCCATACACAATCCTTGAAGCTCACAAGGGTGGATCCTACAAGCTGGCCGACATAGAAGGCAAAAAGCTTCCAAGACACTGGAATGACAAAAACCCTTAAAAGGTTCCATGCCTAGTCAAAGTCTTAAAATGTATTTCAAGAGATGTATAATTCTCCTTTTTGTGAACATCAACCTCTTGAATGAATGATAAAGTTTTTGTCATAACTTGTCTTTACTATCCTATAATCAGGTTGAGAACCTATCAAGAAACTCCATGGCAAGGGCCATGTAAGGGGATGAGCTCCCAGGCCACATCGCTAAATAGGTTCAAGGGTTAAATGGACCTATATAAGGGGTGAGTTCCTATATCAATCCAACTCCATGAGACTTAGAAAATTTTGTCAACTAAAAACTTGTCTCATAGACGGGTCTGAACAGCCTACATCAATTCGTTCCTTAATCTTTGAAAAAGTTTACGAAACAAAAACATACACTATGTAGTGATACAAAGGATAGTCAACATGTGCTTTTTACCTAATGAAGCCTTGAAGCTAAAGTGACTGCAGCACTAAAACTTCTTAAGGAAAGTTAGTTAAAATCACATCAAACTAACAAAACAAGCAACCAATACACAAATACATAAAACGTCATAGTTCATAAACAAGGCCATTCCAAGGCCATAACTAACAACATTCATACATAATAAGCCAATTAAGGCTAAACAAGGAAATCACAAGGATTCCCAAGAAAATGTTCAAAGGATCGAAAAGGCCAAACACAACCACAAGGCAGAAACTTTAAGAGTTTCATGCCAAACCTACATTGTTTGAGATTACATAACATTGTTTTAAGGTGCTAAGAAAGCTACGAATCAAGTATTTAAACATCAGAAACAGGCTTCGAAGTACTAGCCTTACCACCCTTAACACTTTTACCCTTCTTGGACTTCTTGACTTGTGGGGCAACATCAGCAACAGCCGAGCCTTCGAGGCTTGCAACATGAGATCCGTCGCTGCCTCTAGATAAAGTTTCTTCACTATCACCTGAACGGGAGCGTTTTTTCGACAAGGACTCGAGCACCTCTTTAACAGACTTCTCATCAAGGACGGCTGGCTTCAAACCCTGCAACACAGAAAGAGGCTTACCAAAGCATGATGACACTTCACCCACATAAGGGTAAGTGAGCCTCTCCATGGCATGAACCGACTCCATAAAAAGCTTGTAAGCATCGCGGTTAAACAGGGGAGATTTCTCAATAGGCTGGCCAGACTCGTGATAGCTACAACCGGCAACGAAGCCCAAATGCTTACTATGGGCCAACAGCTTCGTGTACACACCGCCCAACACCGAGTTGAATTCACTAGAATGAAGCAAATAAGCCACACCCTGTTGAAACCCATGTTCAATCAGCCACTTGTTGTCATCAGAGGTCTGGGTGACCGAAGCCTTTAAGCCTTCCTTCTCCATCTTAAAGGCCCTTCTCTGCACCTCAAAGGGTTCCCGGTCAGCATCCAACTTAGCCCTGTCAGCCTCCATGGCTTTCTTCAACCCTGCCAGCTCAATCTCATGACCGCGAGACAACTCATTAATCTTCTCAACATAACCTTCCTCTTTCCTCGAAAAACCTTCAATCTCCTTCTTCATCTCCATCGTGGAAGCTTTCATTCCCTCCTTCTTCTTCATAAACTCCTCATACTCCTCCATCCCTTTTCGAAAACGAGTAACACCCTCTGCCAAAAGGGCAGAAACGTTACAAGAATTTAAAATCAACCTGGACAAAAGGGAATCACCCTCCATATTGGAAATAGTATCACGAACCCCTGGAGGAGGGAAATTGGCTAACGCGTCAGCACACACTTCGGGATCTTTGAAGCTATCCCCAACCTTGACATTCCACTTGGGCACATAAACCGCATCGCCATCCAACCCTTGAACCACAGACATCGTAGCTTTCTTCCCAACCGATTTCCTCTTCTTAGAAATCACCAACCCCTGTTCCTTCTCAACCTCCATAGTCGGACCTTGGTCTTCAGAAACCTGAATATCATCACTAACTTCAACTGGTTCACAAGAAGATGAAGTGCCAACAGACTTCAGCAAACGTCGTGTGGAACGAAGGGTAGAAGATTTTGGGAACATCGGTCGTGGTGAACCCTTTAACGTTTGCAACCCCAGCATACTCAGCATCCTCAAATCGACCCTCCTTCCCTCGAAAAACCGAATCCTCCCCAAAAGTAGCCGCAACATCAGTAAACCCAACATCCGAAGTGTCATCACTCTTCAAAAAATCTAAGGCAGACATAACTACAAAATACAAAGAAAAATAATTAGCAAACGCATCGACAAAATAAAGCAAGTACAGGATAAACAAATGCATACCCTTATCATCCCTCATAAGCACAGGATCCCGATTAGGCTTATCCCAAAGTTTACTAATTCCTAATAACACAAGAAGGTGTTTGGGAAAAGGACGAAGACGTGACGGACACTCCCTAATACGTTTCAAAAACAAATCGTTCAAATCCGATTCAGCTGGCTCAGGCTCGTTTAGAACGGCCTCGGGTTGTCTCCAAACGGGTTTAAACGGAAGGATAGAATCGGAAACAAAGAAAAAACGGTCCTTCCAAGAACCGAGGGTTGTAACCGCCGAGGAAACCAAACACGTTTCAACCTTGGTGTGTTCAAAAGTATACCAATCACCGTTCTTTGCTAAACGAAAGAAACGGCGAAAACTCAACAACGAAGGGTCATAACCTAGGGCTCTACACAAAACCTCAAAATGCAATACCCTAGCAAGCCCTAAAGGATGGATTTGACCGAATGATATTCGGTAATATTCCAAAACATTCAAAACGAAAACTGAAAACGGGTGTCGGAGATTGGAAAATTCAAAATTACGGCAATATAAAGCAATGAAGCCCGCCGGACAACGATCAATCGAAGAATCGACCGGCGGAGCAGGCGGTTTGTACTTTAACTCTATTTCCCATTCAATATAGAACGATTCAACCTCTTCTTGGGTTAATCGGGAAAAACTGATCGAAAGATCCTTTTTGGCAACCATAATTTTGAAAGAAAGATGAAGGATCGAGACTAACCTGTTGGAAGATTGAAGGAAACTTGTAAGTGTTTATGGTGGAAACTTTTAAAGAAAAAGATAGAAAAAATGAATAGTTATGTAGTTAATAACTATTAATGAAAAGCAATTCTTTGGAAACCGCATTCTGACAGTTACAATCACATCAACTGTCACATCAATAATTCAAAAAACAACCAAAACTAAACAAAGCTTCGAAGCCCTCAAGCCTTGAAGCCTTTAAGCAGTAAACAAAATGTGTGCAAAAGTCAGAAGCCCTTGAGCATACTCCTCAAATACCTCTGACTTGGGGGGCTGATGACGGGGGTAGCCCAAGGAAATAATAAAATAGTTGTAACACATTAACGCTAAAAGGGTTAAAAGGTTAAAAGCTTCGTTTCCCGCCCAAACTTATGTAAACAAGTATTCACGTGCTACAGTACGATGTCACATCACTGATCACATCCTTGTCCCCTCTGACCAAAGGACATACTCAGGTAAAAGTGTTATTATTTTAGTTATGGACCAGCGGTCCAAACCTTCCCGCCCATAAAGGTCAACTCTCTATGCAAACAAGAGGCTAACTAGTTTAGTTAACTGGACTAAAAGGCTTATATCTCTTCACCTATATAAGAGATGCTTAGTCACAAACAAGAAGACACCAGATTTGGGCAGATAACATCATCTCCCTAATCTTCTCTTCTCTCTTAAGAAATATACAATTTGCTTATTTCTTTCTTACTTCACAAATATCATAGCTTCATCCAAGAACCGATTCCTAACATCACGGTTCTTGATCTTCGGTGAGCTATAACAACAAACAACTAACTAGTGAACCTCCTTCTACGTTTTGCAAACGTAGAGGGACACCACGACCTGCGTTAGGCTAACCTGAACCCTTGAAGCCTTTTAGCCTAACTAGTCCATTCACTATCAATGGCCTTATCTTTGTTGTAGCAACAGTCACATTCTACATTAACCATCACCGATGAGTAATATTCGTTGTTCTTACATAAGTTTCACAATATTGTAACTTGATATATAAACAACAATATGCCATCGATCCATACGAACTTTTACTCTTATGTATAAAGAATAAAGCAGTCTCGATCCTATCGAACTGTTGTAACTGTTGTGTATACTAATCATTAATAGTATAGTTTATACTGTCAATTTTAAGTAGAAAGTTGTTGTACATATAGCGTAATCTCAATTACTCACATGTAGATTCAGATTACACAATAGATGATAAACGGGATGATTTTAAATCATTTAATTACCTTTTAGATGATAAATGCAAAATTCAAACTTTGTAATGCCCAAACAATTAAATTTTTTAATACAAGTAGTATGAGTATCCAACAAACCTAATAAATCCAATAAAAAGTTATAAGATAAAAAATTTAAAAAAATGTAAACCATCGTACTAAAAGATTAAAACATCATCTTTTAATCAAACTTGATGGTGAGAATTTATTAAAACCGGGAGAAACAAATTCATGCAATCCTAAACACTTGTATTATTACATTTCCAGTTCCATTAATCGGTTCACCTCAACTGGTGGTAGACGGAGAGGTAACCGTGTTGGTCAAAATTCAAGTAAGAGCCGAAGCTATCGATGGTCAAACCAAGGTCAACAGAACTTTTAGGCAAATTTGCGGCTTTGCCTACTAGCCTACCAGTTCTTGTTTGGGAGTCAGGGCTCCATGGCCATGAGTAGAGGTGTACAAACAACTTGTTTCGTAACCAAACTAAACCGTTGGTTCGTATAGCGGTTTGGGTAATTTAGAATCAAACCAGTTTTTTTGTCTTAAACCGGTTAAACTGACCCCTACCGGTCCGAATCAGTTTGGGGGGTCAACCGGTTTTGAATATGAAAACCCAAAGTTGTTCGGTTTTAAAACCGGTTCGGTTCGTAAAAAACCGGTTTTGTACACCTCTAGCCATGAGAACTCTTGATTATGGTATATTCGACCAGAATGGTTTGGGCCACACTTCACACAGCCAGCCCATGAACTCCTCATTTTGGTTTAGGTCCTGGCCTACAGCTGCTCTTAACCTATATGGCTATATCCAACTGATACTCCTACACAGCCTAGGTTTCTGATGGGCTCACTATTTCACCTGGGCCCCTGGCTAGTCAACAGGATAATCTTTGGTTTGACCGCAGATGTCTCGGATTATTGCCGGTAGATTGAGTCGTGGAGTTAGGGCCGTTCAAACCGCTCGTCACTCAAACTCGCTCGCCGCTTGCTCGAAAAATGCTCGCTTGTTTTTTCGCTCGATTGAAAACGAGCCGCTCTGCTCGGTTCGATTTGTAAACGAGCCAAGCAACAAGCAAAAGCCTGCTCGGTTCGGTTTGGCTCGAATATTTTTAATTTATTTTTTATACAATTATATATGAAAAATATATAAATATATAGACAAAACACATAAATATAAGCTTATAATTATTTTTACCCATTTAAAATTGGATTATTGGATTTAAATAATCTCACCTTTAATGGATTTGCCAATAATAATCCCACCTCCGGTATTTCCCGTTGGCAGTCCCACATTTTCAAGGTTTTTTGTTTTATGATCCCCCGTTAAAAATAATTAACGGGGTTAAGTTTTTGCTGATGTGGCTGGTGAGTTGGCAGTGTCATTATCCTAGATGGCTTTAGCCCATCCTATTGGCTCGCATTGGAGCCACGTATTCAACTGGTCAAACGAGTTGGTAGCCCATCCTAAATAGAAAAACTTAATATTAAGCAATAATTCGATTTTATGTACTGTTGGTAGCCCATCTTCTTTCTCTCCCTCCTCCTCACCACCACCGCCGCCACCACCACCACCCTTGACGTCACCTCCTCTGTCCAGAAAACCATCGACATCCTTAACCCCGCCTTCATCCACACACAATCAAACCAATAACAACAACAAACGTTAACACAAACTCAAACACAAACAACCTCGTTATCATTCACCGTACACCCCAGATCTTCAATCCGACACACCCAGCACGAAAACTACGAGTCCTTAACCCGTGACTGACTCACTTGCGACACCCACCGAGTCAACTCACTCGTCACCAGCCTCAATTTCGCTCTCGCCGGAACCAACCTCTTAGACATGAAACCTTTAGTGGGCCCCACAAGTTCGACGCACACAGTACATGATTTATCAACCCCGGTGACGTCAAGCATCTCACAAGGCAGCGGCCAAAGTCGGGTTACGCACGCCGGCCAAGTCTTATTACATGGTCATCGACAGCGGAAGTGACATCACGTGGCTCCAATGCCGCGGCTTCAAGTAGCTACAGGGTTCAGATGGACAACAATTTGTTAATCGTTTTCTTCGAATTGGGGATTTTGAACGATTGTGTTCTTCGAATTAGGGTTCAGTTAGGAAATGAATTGGGTTGATTGATTAAGTCTCGTGGGTTCAATATTGATTAAGTATTTACAGTTTTTAAAAATAGGAGAAATGGTTTTAGTGTTCCACGTAATTAATCATAAAGGGAAAAAAAGGTTAAAGCCATGTAGGATAAGGACACTGCTAACTCACCAGCCACATCAGCAAAAACTTAACCCCGCTAATTATTTTTAACGGGGGATCATAAAACAAAAAACCTTGAAAAGGTGAGTCTGCCAGCGAGAAATACCGGAGGTGGGATTATTATTGGCCAATCCATTAAAGGTGGGATTATTTAAATCCAATAGTCCTTTAAAATTTTCATATTCCGTCAACTTTATTGTTTTATTTGTTCGATTCGAGTTTTTAGAATACTAGAAGTTTGTTTACATTATCATTATATCTCACTTCAAACTTATTTTTAATAAAAATTTACACATATATTACACGTTTGTCTAAAAACTACTAATTTATTTATAAAATAAATTATTTACAACCTTCAAATTTGTTTATTATTAAAAATTTTAAAGTGAAAGAAATAAATAATGCTCGAAATCGCTCGATGTTCGATCAAAAAAAGCTCGATTCGATTTTGGCTAGTTTCGGTTTTCCCTCGGTTCGAATTTCAGCCGTTCGGTTCGGTTGGAAACGAGCCAAGCAACGAGCAAGCCTTCGCTCGGTTCGGCTCGACTCGTGAACAACCCTACGTGAAGTCTTGATTCTGACAACACTGTTAGGCCCAGACCCGGCTCTAAGAAAGCAAAAAAAATTATGTGTCGAAAGCAAATATATATATATATATATATATATATATATATATATTGGGCTTGAAGTAAAATGAGTACTTTGTTGGTTTTAAACAATTTAATTTCTAAATGGGTATATTTTTTTATAATTTGGCTTGTGTAAAAAACTTTTGTATAAAAATAGGTTTAAGCATGTCTCAAATGAGACTAGATACCACAATCTTTTGGTTATGATTCATACCCCTTTGCCACTAAGCCAAACTAGTTGTTATGCACTAAGCCAAAACTAGTTGTTATGTAATTAAATTTAAACATTAAATATACATATTGTTTTTCATAAAAAAAATCATATAATTTTATTTTTTTTTAAAAAATTCGGGCCTAACGAGGTGTTGGGCAGGGGTCGTTGATCACCCAGCATTCCCTAAAGGTCGGCCCTGGTTAGGCCAACCGGTATACACTAGCGGAGATGTCTACTGGTCTGATGTGACAACCTACATGACACCCCTCACACGAGGGGTCTTCCTGGAACAACGCCCCACCATAAAAGGGTCACGCATGACCTGATGATATTGACCATGGTCAGTATGGTCATTCATCCACCTTTTCCCTCACATTTGAGGGTTAACCAATCATATATTTTTTTATTTTTTTTCATTTTTTTTATTATTAAATAATGGTATGATGGAGAATGATAGAGAATGGTATAACGGAGTGAAAACTGACATGGTGAATGAGAGGAATGGTGTTGAGAGGTGTATATTCCTTAGCCTTAGGGGTATTTAGTAATAGTAAGCTACATTTTTTGTAAGCTTGAATTCATTTTTGAAAATTCGAATTTGATTTGGTTGAATTTGATTTAATAATTAGCTGCTTGTGTCTTTTTAGTGTAACTATCGTTACATCTAGAGTTCCTATTTTTATAGTTAATATAATTATTTTTATAAGAATTAATTTTATATATACTCTTACAAACATTAAAAGTATCATATATAGCCAACCAAAACTATCTATATCTATATTACATATAAAATATATTAGGAGGACAAAATGGTAATTGATCACCTTTTTTTGTCTTTTTATGGAGACGGCGTTAAATTTAATTGAATATCCCTGTCTTCACCTTGTCATTAACTTTTCGGCGGGCTCTCCAATAATAAATCCATCTCTGGCGAATTAAAATCATCCTCCGTTACGGGCATTAACAAGATCGTCCATTATACAATTGCACTTATTATTGATTCGTTTCATGTTTCATATACAATAACAACCTTCAATCCTTCAATTCGTTGTTATATTCACTCCTTCAATCATCCGACAACAACCTCTAATGCTCCTAATATTCTATTACATCTTCAATTTACATTATCTGTAGCAAGGTATTTGAAGAAACACTAATTGACCCCGGGCAGATTACGGATAATCTGGGGGTTAAATAGATGTTTCCCACGAGGGGTTAGGTCCGGCAAAGATGGTTCTTCTGATGACCTGCAAAACAGACACCGTGAGCTCGTCACTGAGAAGGGGGGGTACCTCCTTGTGACCACCCTCCGGCGTGAGAATCAGACTAGATTGCTCTTGAATATAAGGTATATTAAGAGATTGCTAGAGAAGATAAGATAATGAGATATCAGATAATGTAAGATAATGTGTCCATACCATTCCAAGGTGTTGGAGTATTTATAGCCGAAGGTAGGTTTCCAAGAAGGTACAGCCGGCTGAATAGTATTCCTGTTCTGCCAACTGTGGGTTACGCACATGCCATGCTGGTGGTTGGTGGGTAGGCAGCGGCTGATAGTGACCAGGCCGGCTGTGTACTATTCCTTTTCCACCAACTGCAGGCTATGCACGTGCTACGACAGGTTGGTGAGTAGACAGCGGCTGATAGTGACATTAAGTAATAGAGCATGCTGCTCGTTGTACTGTTGTCAGTGAGCTGTCGCAGCTTTGGTCAGATCTTTTGTCCATACCTCGTCAGGTACAGTACAAAAGATCCTCCAGTAGCGTACGGACTGGCTTATTTGGGCGGGAGTTTTCCCGGCTTTGTGCGGGAGTATTCCCGGCTTGCTCACTCCTTCTTCAGGTGACATTACTGAATTATTTAAGAGTTAAGTGCCTTGTGCGTGTAGCCTTGCTGCGCGGGTAGCCTTCCCTGATGGCTAGTATCCGTTGCTGCGGGAACAGGTGGAGTACGTCGACCATTGGGAGGCTTTTCCTGCGGGAACAGCTTGCGTACTGCGCGTAAGGACGCCACGTCTCTGAGCATGGTGGGTCCTGCGGATCCAGTTGGTTTCTGCGCAGACGTCTCTCTTCAAGGTGAGTCTTGCGAGTTTAGCCTTTGCGCAGACGTCCCTGTTGAAGGTGAGTCTTGCGGGTCCAACTGGGCTCTGCTGGGACCTACCTCTTCAGTATTATATCAAAATCTGTTCCCCTTCAAATCGGCCCCTGCTGCTTTAGAGTTCAATGTGCTTGTTCATTAGCGTTATTGTTTTACAACAATTCATTTAAAGTTGTGATTATTTATAATGAATTGAATGCATGGCAAATACATTGCATAAAGTTATTCAGATTGAATGTTCTTATTTTATGTAAAATTTTTTATTTTCATTCTTCTCATTGTGTGTTCAGAATCTACTCTTCATTTGGTTTTGAGGATGAGGGGAGGAATCATTGAACCTTCTTTGATGCCATTGGGAAGGAAATGTTAACCGTTACAATTGGTTATACTCCTAACTTGTATGTTATTGCTCCTAATTCAGTAGGTTCATGTTATGTGATTTTTATAACAATTGTATAATATTGGCAAGGAAATGTTATTGCTCCTATCTATATCACCTGTTGCAAAATTTTGATTTTATGTTATTTTCATTTCATGCATTTTTTAATTTTAACAATTTTGGTGAACTGTTATTGATTTTTTTTGGCATTGTCAATTTTGGTGTATTCATAACTCTTTGGTTTCTTAATAGCTATTTTAATGACCCACATAGATGATATGTTATCGAATTTTGAATTAAAATAAATCAAACTGTGGGATTTTGTTTATTGATTGTGATTATGTGGCTTAATTGATAGGAATTACTTACTTTTACTTTTATTTTACTTCATTATATCATGTCATCACATGTTTGATTAAATGCCTAATTTAGATATTCGTTAGTTGTTGTCTAGACTCAAGAGACCCGCAAAATGGCCAGTCGACAAATCCAGCACTAACGTTACATACATGTGATGCTGAAGATCAGTTTTTTATTGATGTTAAGTTGGACGGTGTTGTGACCTTCGTAAATTCAAAGCATGCTAATATTCATTTGAATGATGCTAAACCCAAAGGAGTTGTCAATCCACTATAGAACAAATTGCTTATATTGATCGTATAATACATACGATATTTGTTAGTAGCACCTTTTGGTTTCTAGCATTAGTTATTTTATGTTGTTTGGTTCAAATGAATAACAGAATTTTTGAGGTTGCCTTTAGTTGATCTTGTTGGAGATAGAGAGATCATTTCTCTGGTTTAGCATATAAAGGTACAAGGTTGCTTATTTAGTTGATATTTCATGTTAACTTTTTACCTTAATGACACTTAAATATATTTTGTAAACAGGATGGCTAAACTAACACGTATCTGAATTTGGGAAAGTGGATTTGGATTATATTCTTGAGCAAATAATTGAGCCGATCATGGTGTATACTCCGCTAATTCCGTCGCAGTAACTTGTCTTCTGAGTTTCGGTCGGAATTGAATTGACCATTATGCCCCTCAAAGACATGGATGTAAATGACCCGAGCCCAAGTTTGGCTCAT
>NW_027498893.1:0-61462 GCF_021521415.1 Bidens hawaiensis
ACATGGTGGGGTAGTGTTATGCACCTCCAAGGGTCAGAAGCAGCCATGGCACTTCCATGGTCCAATCTAAAGGCGCTTATGATGAAGAAGTTCTGTCCCAAACACGAACTTCAAAATCTCGAGGGGGAATTTTGGAACCTCAAGCAAGATAGTGGTGATAATGCCGCCTACTCACTCCGTTTCCACGAGTTGAGCATTCTCGTCCCTCATTTGGTTACCCTGGCTGAGCGTGAGCTTGACAAATACATTGGGGGTTTAATGATGAAAATCCTGGACTTAGTCATGAGTAGCAAACCCGTGAATCTTGAGGATGCCATCACTCTAACCAGTGCGCTATAGGAGAATCATGTGAAGGCGGGTACCCTAACCCTCAAGAAGACAAACGAGAAAGCCAAGCCCAAGCCCGCACCTCAAGCCAAGGTTGAACCCGCACCTCAAGCCATTAACTACTCCAACTCTACCTGTCACAATAACAACAACAACAACAAAAAGAAACCCAAAACCAACTACCAAAACTATGCCGTTACTTAACCCCAACCACAACAACAAACCCAAAACCCTCGACAAACCCGAAAACCCTATGTCGGTACCTCCCGCTATGCAACAATTGCCAACTTCACCACCCACCAAACATGCCTTGTCGCCATTGTACCATTTGTAACCGACTTGGTCATCTCAACACCACTTGCCTATCCGCCCAACGAACCCAACCTAACCAACCAAGAACCATTCCCCTAAATTCCCAAATCCGATATTCACCCCACCCACCAAACCAATCCCAACAACCCTGAGCTTGCTTCAATTGTGGGCGATCCCAACCATTTTCACAACAATTGCCCTCGCCTAGCTTTTGCCAATCAAGGTCAAACCATGACCATACCCTACTACCAAACCCAAGGCTACCAACTCCAAACCTATCAACCCTAACTTCCCCAAATCAATGCACCACTCATCCAACCCATCCAAGCCATACAAGAACCACCTCTTCCTCCCCCCCCCGCAAGCACCTCAAGTCAACCATGCCAATCAAGGGAGAGTTTTTATGATGAACGCTAATCAAGCTCAAGTGGAAAATGATGTTGTGAACAATATGTTTTTTGTGAACCATCTTTTGGCTTCTGTTTTGTTTGATACTGGTGCCGATAGAAGTTTTATTTCTTCGAAATTTGAATCGAAACTTTCTATACCTCGAACTAAGCTTTCCCGACCGTTTTCCATTGAAGTCGCCAATGGCAATTCCATTATCATCAATATTGTCGTCCGCGATTGTTCTTTCATTCTTTCCAAGCACAAATTCTCTATCGATCCCATCCCGATGCAAATGGGAAGTTTCGATGTCATAGTAGGCATGGATTGGTTATCTTTGCACCGTGCCGAAATCGTTTGTATCGCTAAATTCATTCGCATTCCGCTAGTAAACGGTAAAATTCTTAGAGTCTTTAGGAACGCTACTTCTAAAAGACTTAATCTTATGTCATGCTCCCAACCGCAAAAGTACTTACGCCAAAAGTACGTTCCGTTTCTAGCTCTCGCGGTGACAAAAGACAAAAAGGAAAGGAAAATCCAAGGTATTTCCATTGTTTGTGATTTCCTCGATGTCTTTCTCGATGATGTCACCGGTCTTCCGCCCGTTCGTCCAATTGAATTCCGAATCAATCTTGTGCCCGGTGCAATGCCCGTGGCCAAGGCTCCTATCGCTTAGCCCCATCGGAAATGCAAGAACTATCGAACCAACTCGAAGAACTTTCCGAGAAAGGTTTCATTCGTCCTATCTCTTCTCCTTGGGGCGCTCCTGTTCTCTTCGTGAAAAAGAAGTATGGTTCATTCGTATGTGCATCGATTATAGAGAGCTTAACAAAATCACTATTAAAAATCGTTATCCCTTGCCACGAATCGACGACCTATTCGACCAACTTCAAGGCGCAACTTGTTTCTCCAAAATCGATCTTCGATCGGGTTATCATCAATTGTGTGTTTGCGAAGAAGAAATTACGAAAATTGTCTTCCATAATCGATATGGACATTTCGAATTTTTTTTATGCCTTCGGGTTAACAAATGCACCAGCGGTATTTATGGACCTCATGAACCGCATTTGCAAACCATTCCTTGATAAATTCGTTATCGTCTTTATTGATGACATCCTTATCTAGTCTAAATCCAAAGCCGAACATGATCATCATTTGTGTTCCATTATCTAGCTCCTTAGAAACGAATGACTCTACGCCAAATTCTCCAAATGTTAATTTTGGCTCGAGGAAGTTCAATTTTTAGGACATATCATAAACGACAAAGGTAGTCATGTTGATCCCGCTAAAATTGAGGCCGTTAAGGATTGGAAAACTCCAATGACTCCCACGGAAATTCGATCCATCCTCGGTTTGGCCGGGTATTATCGGTGTTTCATTCGAAACTTTTCCAAGATCTCTTTGCCTCTTACCTCCCTCACTCATAAAGGAAAACTATTTGATTGAAGAAGCCTTTTGTACTCTAAAGGATGTGCTTTGCAATGCTCCTGTTCAACCCTTCCCGATGGAAACAACGATTTTGTTGTATATTGCGATGCCTCTCAACAATGTAACACCCCGGCTAAAGTGGAAACGCCTGAGTGTGACGTACAAATTGCTCAATACACATGTGACACTATTAATTGACAATATTATCATTAATTCATTCAAAGGCATCAAGTACACAAGTTTATCAAATGAACAAATACAAAGGAAAATGAACAAAACAAACATCTTCTTGTTTATTATTTAGATAGCCTATCTTCTAGTATATCTTCGTCATTTCATCCTCTAATGAAAGTACCTGTAGCATATATATAAAATAAAGTCAACTAATTGAATAGTTGGTGAGTTCACACAAGTTTGGACATAACAATATAAAAAAAATCTACAAGTCCATGAAAACTCGTGAAAAGAAAATAAAGTCCTTTCTAGTTGTGATTGTGCACCAACGTACTCGGATAATAGCGCAAGAAAATGTCTTTTCTGTTGGTAAAAACCAACATACTCGGATCGGGGGTCCCTATTCCACTCATAACATCGAGGTCCTGAGTGCATAGGGGGGCGTATGATCATACTTATTGAGGAAACCATGAGCAAGTAATCTTTAAGCATGCAATCAAATAAACACACAAATCCCTGTAACGAATTGTAGTTTGTAACTAATAAGTAAACGAAATTGAATTGTTGATGGGATATATATGCTACCCCCAAAATAGTTAAAAAAGGGTAAAAAAGGGGGGTTTGAGAAACTCACCTTGATGTTGAAGACAAACTTGAAATAAAACCGAAAGCGAGTAAATGAAACCAAAGCAATTGAACTTCACAAACTAGAATTAAAAGTACAAAATCAATATTAACTAACGACTTATAAAAAGTAGATAAATCGGGCTGTCCGGTTTTAGAAGTGTTGAGCGTACATTTTTTTATGGATTTGGGTATTATAATATTATTTTATACATTAACGAATGTTAAAGTTTAACGAACGGAAATATGTATACACATATATAAGTTAAGCTAGTTTTAAACGAACTTATCGGGTTTGAGATTTATAATGTTTATAAATTATGGATCTTAACGGAATGTTAGTTTTGAAAATAATTATACTAACGTATTATAAAGTTTAACGAAATATTAGTTATTAACATAATATTACTTACGAGATTAATATTAACTTTGAACATATTAATTTTTACGGCCTTTACCGGTATATTTTTGTTTAGTATAAACGTTGTCGTTTGGAATTAATAAAGTTTACGACGATATTTTATATATATTTATATATTTATTTCACGAGTTTTTACAAATGTTTCGGGTTGAAAAAAGTTGGATTCTTGGATGAAAAAGATTAAAAAAGATCTAAAATAATTTGAATTTACTTAATAATGATTTTATAAACATATATGTAATTTATTATATTTAATAAACATGGTTAAAAAATATATAAAAAGGATGTGCAGAGTCCAAGGTTTGAACCCGGATCTCCATGGCCACACCTAGCGTACAAAAGCACCTGACCAAACTGTCTTTGTGTTACAAAGTCAGAAACACACACATATATATATATATATATGTTATCATCAAGTTCATCGTCTTCGCTATAAACCCTAGAATTGAATTATCCAAATCTGTTCCATGTTTGTTTATTCTTTGTTAGGGGTTTTATTAGACGACAAAAAATGAATCAAAACCATATAACAAATACCTTGTATGGTGCCGGATTGATGACGAACGGGACTCGCCGGAAAACAACTTTGACGAGCTAATTTGTAATATTTGATAATGTTTCAGTTGAAAGTGATGATTGGGGAAAGTTTAGATGTATGTTAAAGTCATGTTTATAATTTTAGTTTGGTCGATTAAAGATTAATTCAAGTTATTAAAGTTTTGTATAATAATCTGATCGGTTCGATTAATTATGAGTTAATGGTGATGTTAATGGCAAAATAAATCAAGTAAAAATGTTTAGGAGTTGTGGAGACGTCGTTTGGGCTGATTAACGGATCAAAACGAAGTATAAACGAATCGTTTAAAGGGTTGCCGGCGCCGGAAACCGGCGGCCGGAATTTGGGATCGGAAAAACGGTGGGAGGGGCTGCTGCTACATGTTTATTATTTTTATTATTATATATTTTGAATTATTTACATATTCAACCCCTAGACTTTCATTTTATATTTAAACATAATAAAACTTTAATTACCATTTGTACCTTATACTTTTAGATATCATATAAATATAATAAAATGTTTTGGATTATTTTTATATTATACCCGGTTAGTTCGGGACTCGTTTAAGTATGCATGTTTGAATTTGGAGTTTGTTTAATGAACAATACAAAATAGAAAAACAACGTATAGTGACTATAACACGTCATAAATATTATTAAATAAACAATGGTAATTAGATATATATAATAAACGAATGATACGAATACATAGAAACATCAAAATGAATTAGTTGATGATCATTTAAATACATACAACGAAACTTGCTTTACATTTATATTAATGCATATAAAAACTGAAAATTTAAAATGGGTCGGGTTTTTGGGTTGGAAAGTAACGAATGTTACAATCAAGGACTTGGTTGCGTTCTCATGCAACGAGGTCAAGTCATCGCATACGCATCACGGAAACTTAAAGTCAACGAGAAGAACTACACGACTCATGATCTCGAACTTGGTACTGCCGTTTTCGCTCTCAAAATCGGAGACGTTACATTTATGGTACAAAATGTGTGGTTTTTACCGATCATAAAAGCCTTCAAAATATTTTTGATCAAAAAGATCTCAATGAGACAACGACGATGGGCCGAATTACTTAGTGATTACGATTGCGAAATTCGCTATCATCCCGGAAAAGCGAATGTTGTCGCCGATGCCCTAAGTCGAAAGGTTAATGTTAAATCCGTTCTGCTTTTAAGCGTTGTTGAAACCGATCTTCAAACTCGTATCTTTCAAGCTCAGCGTACCTCCGTTGATGAAGGTAACATGTACGATGAAATGTCACGTGGAGCCGAACTTCAACTCGAAACCAAGCCCGATGGACTTTTGTACTTTCTCAATCGTTTGTGGTTTCCCGATTGTGATGACCTTCATGCTTGTATACTAGACGAAGCTCACAATTCGCGATATTCTGTTCATCCCGGTGCGGATGAGATTTATTTCGATCTTCGTGCTACCTTTTGGTGGCCGGGTATGAAAAAGGACGTAGCGTTGTTTGTATCTAAATGTCTTACTTGCTCAAAAGTCAAAGCCGAACATCAAAGACCTTTTGGTATACCCGAGAAACCAACGATTCCCGTTTGGAAATGGGAAGACATTGCCATGGACTTTATCACTAAACTACCCAACACCCAAAAAGGCAACGATAGTATTTGGGTGATTATCGATCGTTTAACCAAATCTGCTGATTTCATTCCGATCCGCGAAAAGTATTGTGTCGAGCAGCTTGCTCAAATCTACGTTCGGGAAATTGTGTGCCGACACGGTTTACCATTGACTATCATTTCTGATCGCGATGCCCGTTTTACCTCTCATTTTTGGCGTTCACTTCAATAAGCCTTGAGAACACGTCTCAATCTTAGCACCGCTTATCATCCTCAAACGGACGGACAATCCTAACGTACGATCCAAACGCTAGAGGATATTCTACGAGCATGTGTTCTTGATTTCGGTCAGAATTGGGATTCACACATTCCATTCATCGAGTTTTCGTATAATAACAGTTATCATTCTAGCATCGAGATGGCTCCGTTAGAAGCTCTTTATGGTCGTAAGTGTCGTTATCCGATTAGTTGGAACGAAATCGGTGAATCTAAAATCACGGGACCCAAAATGGTCCAAGAAGCCACTGACGTTATCGATCAAATCCGTAAGAACCTCCTAGCCGCTAGAAGTTAATGTTGACGATCTTGCCCTTCTAAAAGTATCTCCTTGGAAGGGGGTACTTCGTTTAGGAATGAAGGGTAAGCTAGCTCCTCGTTTCGTTGGTTCTTTCAAAATTCTTGAACATGTTGGGAATGTAGCTTATCGACTCGAACTACCGGAAGAACTTGTCGGTGTTCATCCGACATTTCATGTTTCAAATCTTAAAAATTGCTTAGCCGAGGGTAATCTCCATATACCCCTCGACGAAGTACATGTCGATGAGTCGATGATTATGGTTAAACGACCCGTTGAGATCATAGATCGCAACGAGAAGAAAACCAAGCGTAGTCATATCCGGTTAGTCAAAGTTAGATGTGAATCACGACGTGGCGCAGAATTCACTTGGGAACGAGAAGACGCAGTGAAAGAGAAGTATCCACATTTTTTTGCATCATCATATTCATCGTAATTTCGGGACGAAATTTCCTAAAGGGATACTGTGACATTCGTCAATTTCGGGGTATCTTGTAATTGTTTTTATTATGTAAACCGACCCGTTTTGTATACCGAAAACTTATGATATATAAAATATTGTATTTTTATGTTACTAAATCATTCTCGTTGGTTCAATTTGAAAACCCCCTTTTACGGATTCGAAAACGCCCTTAAAACGACCAAATTACATAAAAACGAACTTTCGGGATGCGTAACGAACCACACAAGACGAGCTGGGCCAACCCACCTCACCCTGTACACGCCGCGCCGCGTGGACAGGGCAGGGGGTCAGGTTGCGCGGTGCCTAGTGACATCTGCAGCATACACGGATTTTCCTTGTTGTTTTGTGCTTTGCTTGTTTGTTTAACCAACCTATTCACATGCAAACATGAAAGAGAACCTTGCAGAGAAGCTTTGACCCTTACCCTATATATACACACACATCTCCTTCATTTTACACTTGCTCTTACTCCAAATTCTCTCTCATTTCTTAAGGTATTAAAGGTTGTTCTTCATGTTCTTGGTAGTTTGACCTTCCAAAGTCAAATTGACCATATTCTTTCATATTAATTAACTTATTAACTCTTATTAATACTTGAAGCTTATGACACAACATATATATAATATACACTCCTTATTACCTTTGGTAGTCACTTACCCGGTCTCAGTCAGTGAAGTTTCGGACCTCGTAAGACAAGGCTTCATGGAGGACTTTGTGTCCTTGATATATATATAATTATATAACTTGTTTATACATACTAACCATGCTTAACTTCTGCTCATTTTAGTTTGTTTGTCATATTTACAAGTTCCATGGTTAAGGGTTCTAAGAGTCTAGCATCGGTTTAACCGTAAATAGCTCTAGGCCGTAAACCGAACTTTGTTTACTAGTTTTTGTTAAATACTTGTTTAAACATGTTTAATGTTAAATTTAAGTTTATAAAATCATTTTTATAAGTTCTACGGTTATGGTTTTGTAGAATCTTACCTCGGGTTTAACCCGAACCAAGATCCGAACCGTAAACCTGTAACATCCCAAAATTTCGAATAATATTTTATATATTAATTCCTATATCAGAAAAGTTTACTTGAGTTAGTACATGAAATAATAATAAGGAGAGAAAGATAAGTAAGCTAATTAGATGGATTAAGCAAGGACTAAAAAGGAAAGATGGGCCTTAGGTCCATGGTCTTAAGGGAGTATAAATACCCCTTAAACCCTAAATCTTTCCATTTTTATCCATCTTATTCTCTCTCTACACCTTACACACACACATAAGCCTAAGAACACCTCTTAGCCTCCGGCCACCATCCGAATCCACAACCAAGCATCGTGACTAAGGATCTTTAATCATACAAGCAAGATAACAAGTCCAAGATCATAAATCAAGCAAAACCGTAACTTAGAAACATCAAAAGGTATGTTCTCTGTGATTAAAGGTTAAGTTTTTTGAACATTTTGCCATGAAACTTGATCCTAGAGTAGATTGGACCTAGATGTCTCATAAAAATGCAAACTTGGAGATTAAAAATGAACCTAATGGTCTTACGATAGTATACGGCTCAAAGATGAACCCTAGATCTAGCCTAGAACGTTTTAAACCTATAAAGGTCTAAGCTTTATGTCTAAAACGGGATAGATCTTGAAGCCGTGCTAGTAATGGGTGTAAAATGGGTATGAATGATGATGATAAAGGATTAAAAGTTCATAATTTGAACCATAGAACAAGATACTTGGCAAGGTGGAAACGTAAGATAGGAAGATTAGCTGAACTGGGGGTTCTCGGCCAAATGCGAGAATCCTTGGTCAAACCTTATGAATCTCAGTCAAACAGGCAGCCAACAAGAGTTCTCGGCCAGGAAGGTTCTCAGTGATCATGTGTTCTCGGTCAAGGACATGTGTTCTCGGCAACCTTGTGTTCTCAGTCAGGGTTCTCGGCTGAAAACATGAGTTCTCGGTTAAGGATGGATTTCGGCCAAGCATAAGAGTTCTCTATTTGGATTTGGGCCTGAGTCTAGTTGGGCCTAGGTACCATAATGGACAATTGGGCCTGAATCAGCTAAGTCCACATGATGTTAAGCCCATATCCAATTTAGACAAACTAGCCCATTATCTTGAGCTTAACTAGACAAGCCGAACTTAGAAAATAATTTAAAATGTTAATGGAAAATGTGTTAAGAGAGTTGGGCTCTGCCCCTTGGACCCCACTAGGGGCTGCCGCCCCTAGAACCCTACTGCCAGGGGCGCAGCCCCCGGACCCCCGTTCGTTGTGGGTTATAACTGAACTAGAAACACAATATAGATAGCGATAGTCGATTGATACGTGTAATTATTATACAGTTAGCCGTGCACAACTCAAGAGAGGACTAACAATTAACGGTGAACGTAACCGTGTTCAGGTGAGTTTCTAGCCCCATTTCCTTGTTATGTTTTCGGGGTTGTGTGCATACTCGATGTGCTTGTTAATACGTTTATCCTAAGTGTTAAATGTATGCCTTACGTGAATATGTGAAAAGTATGAATGATTGCTTGTCAGTACGTGAACGATCTTCGGGTATTGCATGTTTTGACAAGTTGGAATGTTATGTTGAATGATAATATGATGTGTATAATATATGAATGGATGTAAATGAGGTATGGTTGTATAGTAGCAAAGAGGGACCGATCCCTAATAATACTCGAGGAAGGAGGGACCGAGCCCTAATAATACTCGAGGAAGCAGGGACCGAGCCCTAATAATAATCGATGAAGGAGGGACCAAGCCCTAATAATACTCGAGGAAAGAGGGACAGAGCCCTAATAATACTCGAGGAAAGTAGGGCATAATGCTCTTTATAGCGTAAGAAATGAAGGTATGTAAGAATGAAATAAAGATATAAAAGTATGAATGAAAGTATGTAAGTATATATGTATTGCATGTATGTGATTAACTAGAACTCACTCAGCGTAGCTGACTTTTAATATGCACGCATGTGAGTAGGATGCGACAGCTGGCGTGAGCGGGACACACGACAGAAGAGTAAAAGCCTGGCATCTGAAGACATGCTATGTTTTATAAGTTGTGTTTTGATTTTGAAAGACAAGAAGAATGTTTTAATACTTGTTTATGATTTGATATGCAATGTTTTATGAAAGTTTTTATATTCTGCGTATGTTTTTATTAACTCTGATAAATAGAACTATGTTGATGAATAAATCCAACGTCCAAATGTGAGGAACCGGTAACGGGGCCTTATAAAACTGAACTTTTGTTTAAAGACTTTATTGTTAACTTTTTCGTTGTAAAACTTAAGTATCATTACATATAAATTATTATGGAAGTTCTTTGATAATTAGGCATGTGGAAACCATCTATGAACTTATTGTGAGATGAAAACCGAACCAAACCGATTTTCACCTGCTTAAGACACACAAGTGTGTTTTTAGCTATCAAGACTTGTATATTTCTTTAAAAATACTTTATAAATTGATTTTAAATATTTTATTAAAGTACTTGGAATTTCGGATCCAACTTCATCTAATAACAAAGTTGGACCGACAAAACCGAACACTCGCTTAACGGACGTTGTTAGTTCTAAAACAATAGAACTACATACTTGGTTAAGTCTTACTAGCTTTTTATGAGTTATCTCATAACATTTAATATTTTGGAAAGTTGACTTTGGGTTTGACCAATTATCAAGATCTGAACCAACAACCCGAAAACTCATTAAAACCCGTTTTAGTATCTTTATTTTAAAGGGTCTTGCCTTCTTGCATTTTTACCCACCTTATTACTTATCACAGGTTGAGTAAATATTAAGGTTAGATACTTTAACCCGGTTTCGAGCAAACTTACATTTTTAAAGGACTATTGTTATAATTTCTTAACTAGTTACATTTTAAACCTTAAACTTTAATTGTTTACATTTCATATATTTTATTTTAAAATTCCTAAAACAACCTTTCTAATTCAAGGCTTTTACTTTTATTTAGGCCTTGATCGATAAACTCCATCCATCCAATTTCCCGTCTTTTACCTATCAAGTTTTATACTTGAAAGTGAGTACTTTCATACCCCGTTTTCCATATTTCGTTTTGGGGGTGACATTTCATACTTATTCAAACTAAATGCTTTAAACTTGAGTCTTAAACCACAAACGTTATTGTAAACTTTACTTAAATAATTGCTCGATTTGGTGTTCTATGCTTACATGATTATTTTCCTATGTGTTTATCTTTTTTGGTTGGTGGAACTATAAATCCTAGTCTATTCTACAACCCCTTATAGCAAGGTGTCGTTAATGTATGCTTATTAACGATAACTATAAAATCCTATACTATTTGGCATCCCCTTATAGCGAGGTGTCGCTAATGTGTTTAGTGATATCGTATTATCCAAGTTATTGCTATTATTTATTGTTTTGTATACAAGATTGTGGCTTTTCTTGCTATATACATATATACTCAAACTTATGAATTGCTCATTAAGCTTTGTGTTGATAAACTTTATTTTATGAAATGTTATAGGTTTGCATCTTGGTTGACTCGAGCTTGTGGAGAAAACGTTGTCAAGACCAGATATTAGTAAAATGAACAATAGTTAATTTGCTATATTTTGTGATATCTTGTTATGACTATTTTATGAATATTTGTTATGTGACATTTTCGATGTTGTGAAATGAAATGAGTTTGTTAAATATTGTCGCTTTAATTAGTGTCATGTGCTTATGGGCAATCGTTACACCTCGGCATGTTCCGCTGCCTTTGGTCGGGGTGTGACACCGGACATTCTAGAAGACGCATGCATGTTGGGGTGTCGACCAAGTTCATTTCCTATGGAACAAAACTTGAACATAGAGAAACGGGCTAGGAGATTTGTGTGGATGCCAGTCAATACCGGCTTCTTGTAACATTCTACTTTTTATAATTATAAATAAAAGAATTTTGTCTATTAAATGGTGTGTTATTATTTAATTAGAAATAAAAGATGGAATAATGGATAGTTATGGGCCTTATGTCCATAGGTTTAGGGGTATTTAAACACCCTTAAAATCTCCTTAAAACCCTCATTCCACCTTTGCCTCCACACACTCAAGAACACACACAAACTCTCCCATTTCAAGTCCAGATCCAGATCGAGCTAAAGTGGAATAGATTTCGTGTTTTAGTATCATCGTCAAACAAGTAATACGTCTAGATCCACTTGTTGGTCCAGATCCGAACCAACCTGGAACCCAAAAAGGCATGTTGGTTTTAGATGTCGGTTTGTCTTAAGATTTGACACTAGGCAAATCGGGTCATATCATGTAAGAAAAACCCAAAATTTTCCATAAACGAGTTGTTAGGTGCGTTTCGGGACGAACGGGTGATGTTCGGACCATATTAAGCAAGAAAGTGAAGTTGTTATGGCCCAAAACACGTTTTATCTGCAAAACTGGTATGCCTATATATATTTATATTTCCCTTCTATATTTATTGTATTATTTTATTAGTTTTTTTGTTCGTTTTTAGTTAATATTTGTATACTCCTAATATATTTATGTTTTGTAGGTTCCGGAAGTTGAACGCAGTTGAAAAGGGCGAAAAACGAGTCAAAATAAGCCTACACAAGAAGTCGGAACGAGTCAAGAAAGGAACCAGAAGGATAACCGGTCAAACTGGCCGAAGACAGCCCCCCACCATTAAAGTATGCCATGCCGCGCGGGCAGGTGGTCTAGCCCTGGTCGCGAGGCGCCTAGATATGTAATTTTCAGATTTTTCACCGCTTTTAGTCAGGTTATAGCCCAGTTGCACTATTTAAACACCATTAAGCTTAACCTAAAAAATACCCTATGACCACCAGACGAATTTGGAGTTTCTCTGAGCTTAGAATTGAGCTATTTGGCGGTTTTGAAGGCAATGACTCATCCAGTGAAGAACTTTACGTTCTAGATTGAAGACTACGAGTTTTTTATCATCTTTAATATTCCGTTTCCATTATTTTCACCATGTTTTCTTACAGTATTATTTTGTTTGATTTTCTTACGCTAGGCTAAACATTATAGACTGCCTAGGCTATCGACGAGCCTTCGTTGATGTTTGATTTTAGTTGGATTATTATTTTTCGTTATGGTTTTATGGATCAGTAAATTGTTTGTTTTATTTAATTGATGCATATGTGTACTTGGTTTTGTTTGATCTAGTTTTATTATTCCACATTATCTATGGTGATTGTTTCATACAATAGGATTTTGTTAGGTCATCTACCGTGTGCTTTTGACAAGTTGTAATTGAAATCGAATAAGATCAAAGGAATAATATTATTAGTCAAACAAATAAAAATGTGCTGCTAACCTAAAAAGCTGTAAGGTGATAGGTTATCTATTAGATCTTTGTTAATTAAGATTGCTAGATTTAGTTCTTCGTAAGGAGTCTTTCTAGGTTTGATTAATAAACATTGTCTAGCGAGTCAATTGAGTTTATTAAATTACCTTTGATTTCCACGTTGTAAGGTAGGATTTCATTATACAGGTATTCGTTCATAATAATTTAAATAACCGTAAGGGAGGTTAGCATATACAACTGGTGTGTCTTAAAAATTATTAGAAATCCATAGGTGTCTTCTTGAGAATGGTCAGGGGTCCTGTTCGGGTTTGCTTTAAGTGTCTATTTTATGATCCTACTCCATAACAAGTATTTTCCAACTATTTTATTACTGAAACTTTGAGGATGCTAAGCCATGAGCTGATTGCGCACAGCTCTCAATGTACTATCATGCAACATTTAAAATGACAATATCTATTAATTAAATTCAAATATGCCAATAAGGTTCAAATAAACAAAATACATCAATCCATAATTAAACAAATAAGACAAATAAATAGTTCAACACAAATTAAATCTTGATTCTCTTCTCTAGCATGGCAAACCCTAAGTTTCTTCAATAATCCTGATAAATCAAATCATACGGTAACCTGCATATGCGTTAAAAATACAAATAATTTGTCAACACGAGGTTGACTAAGTAAAACACCACTTATGTGAAATATATAATAAATAAAGAAAAATGCAAACTGTTCCTATGAGATAAACAGTTGAGCCATAGCACATAAACAAATCAACCAAATAATAAAGATAGAGCTAAACCATTGCCATGCGATCGAAAGTAAAAACACTATATAGAGCTAATAAAGATAGAGCTTCAATTAACTATGATCAATTCATAGTAATCAATCTATGGATCTAGTTATCGGATATGCGTATGTGAGTAATTGATTAGTGAACGAAGTGTGGGAGTAAACAATTTGGCAGAGTAACGGCTTAGGAGAAATACTTTAAACACACTTGTTAAATTTTTAAGGCATGAGCAACCTTTTATAGAAGACGAATGCCATTCGTTACGCATGTCGTAACGAATGGCCTACATTCATCTTCATTACAATAAGTATCATAATGGTATAGCGAATGATTCATTCGCTATACCCCATTTGTCAACATTCCATGACGAATGGGTACATAACAATAACGATTCAGGTCCATTCGTTAAACATCCTTAACGAATGGACACATATAATAACTTAAACTCTCATTCGTTAAACATACTTATTCAATGAGCATACATAACTAACGAGTGGTACCATAATTACAAAAATACCCTTACATTATAATAATAATAAATTACAAACAATTACAAAGACTTGAGACGACCAAAACTGGGCACTAACATCGGCCATTGGTTACCAAAAATGAGTTGTCAGTGAAACTAATGTCATGCGACTGGACGCCGGCCACTACGACGGTCGTATGATCATAAAAAAAATGGACCTCTCTGAATGCGTTCAAATAAAGCTAGTTAGCAAATAGCAAGTTAGACATAAACTGATATACACACAAGGATAACAGTTGCTAATGTGGATATTATATAATAATAAAATATCTAGTAACACATATGTCCCCAAAACAATTTAAAAAGAGTAAAAGGGGGGGGGGGGGTTTGAGATACTCACCTGATTAGATGAACAAAATACAAATGAGGATATAGTGAGAAAGATAATCCCTTCGGGATATACTGTCAATGATTCCTAGTTAAATAATAATAATATGAGTTAATTGTAAATTACATAACATGTATAATATATTTGGGTTTCGACGTGATTTGGGTTATGATTGGGATTATAATAATATGGATTTGAACGATTGATTTCTATAGTGATTATTATTGAAAGTATTAATATTATTGATTATCATTTATTATATGATGATTAATTTTATTATTTAAAATACCATCAA
The DNA here is from genome assembly GCF_021521415.1 of Bidens hawaiensis. NCBI lineage: Eukaryota > Viridiplantae > Streptophyta > Magnoliopsida > Asterales > Asteraceae > Bidens > Bidens hawaiensis. Next base: position 15,120 of record NW_027498893.1, read on the forward strand.
ATTATATTTGTTAGAATAAATAATTAAATGATCAAAATAAATTAATTTAATATGAGTGTTTATATAAATATATTAGTTAAATGCATATAAATAAAATAAATTAATTTAAGTAAATATATAATATAAGTTAAACTTATAATATTAATATTTAAACAAATATAAATCAAATAAAAAAATAAATCATAATATGTAACAATACATATAATGACATATAAATAGATAATTTATCTCAAATGACAAATATTTAACGAAAAATACTTATACACGTTTAACATCTTTTTTATTCTTTTTATACAATAAATACATATATTGATACACACACACACATATGAATTTATCAAGATTTTAATGACAAGAAACGCTAGTATATGCCAATGTTGGGTTTTAATAAAATAATGTTTATTGTAATTAGTTATAATCAATTCCTTTACTTAAAAACAAAATTAACAAAAATTAATTCAAAACGGACTCACTGAAGCTCGAACCTGCGACGTCCCTGATAAACAAGCCTTAACCAAACTTGCACCTGTCCCTAGAGCAGGTGTCTCACCTGGTTAGGGAATGGAAATAAAGATTTTATACAATAGTGTTTACACCCAAATGATTATAAACCCTAGAAACTCAATTGATCAATCTGTTAATGATTTGCTAAATTAATGTTAGGGTTAATATAATACTAATTAAAACGAACTAGAAGCATGTATAATAACCCAGATTTCGTTACGAATTGAGGGTGAACTACGCGTAGGTGTCGTCGGCCAAGAAAACGAATCGGGGATGATAATGAGGGCTGTAGCAGTGCAATTAGTGTTAGGGCTTAGGTTTACGAAGTCCAGATGAAGGTGGTAACTTGTTTAATTGAATTTAAATCAACTGTATAATGGTATATGTTATTAATATATACGACGGGTTTGTTATTAAGTTAATTCGTATATTTTTGATCGTGTTTTCCTAATTCAAAACGCTGGTGAACTCGCAACTCACAGAATAATGATCTTGTAAGATCAATTTCAAAGTTATAAGAAGTATTAAGGGGCACGAAATCAAAATATGTATACGGGTGAAGAAAAGAACACAGGTCTGGTTCTTGGATTTGGGGTAATTGGGTACACGGATCTGGGTCACAATATAATAATAATTAGGAAAGTTTGCTATTTAGCCCCTCAACTTTTGGTGTGGAAACATTAAGGGTTAAAACTTATATTTAGGGTATAAATTGAATACATCTCAAGGTTCTTTTAGCTAACTAATTAAATATAATAAATAATGATAATAAAGTACTGTTAACTCGTAAACAAAATGTTTTGTTGATTAAAACTTACCCGGAAACGACAACGGGTCGGATATTGATTATTTATTTAATATATAATAAGTGAGAAACCCGATTAGTTACAATCTGAATAAGTTGAACTAAATTCTCTTGTGTTTTATTACTTGTATTTTCTTAATTAGTTGTTTATTAGTTTAATATTAATTAATTTAAAACCCCCTTTTAATAATTATAAAATAAATAGTCGTGTTAGTTGGTCAAGTCTAATTAGTTAATTTACGTTATTAAAAGAGTTTCATGGGTTCGATATCCTGACTTACTTAACTTTACTAGAGTCGATCGGTTCACTTGTCGGTCATTAGTTTAGTCGAGTTTTAAAGAGTCTAGAGTATTACTTAGTATCTAGTTTAGTGTAATTTAGTTAATAACTATTTGACTACTTTTAGTACATCAAGTTTTTGGCGCTGTTACCGGGGACTCTTGGCGATTGCGTTATTAGCTTGGATTAGACGTACTTTCTACATACGTGCTATTTGCTTTATTTCATATTTTTGTATGAGTCGTAGGAGTCTAATTTTATTTTAGTTCATTATTTTAGTTTTATTTACTAGTCTACTTACTTGGTATCTTGCGTTTTCAATTATATGCCACATCTTCGTTCGCAAGGACCACCACTGGATAATCTTGGACCTTCTCTCTTGAAGTTTGAGGCTACTTCATCATCAGAAAAATAATCGTCAGAGTCTGATTCTACACCAAAATCATAACCGCAAAGTTCACCACCATCAAGTCCGAGAAGTTTACTAGACATTCAAATGCTAACAAAAACATAATTGTTTCCGAGCAAGCTTTCGATGGTTTCACCGGAAACCATTCGTCTATCATTATTCCTGAGATTAATAACCCAAATTCATGGCAAATTCCATTATACGTCATGAATTCTCTCACCCAAGCTAACCAATTTCATGGGCGTGAAGACGAAGATGCACCCACACACATTAACCGCCCCGGCCGTGTTCTTAAGACTTTTAATTTACAAGGTGCTACTGAAGATGCTATATTCTTACATTTATTTCCATTTACACTTGCAGGACAGGCAGCCACTTGGCTCAACACGCAACCTCCCGGCACATTCACTACTTGGGAGGCACTTTGTTCATCATTTATCAAGAAGTACTTCCCGACCGCTAAAACATCTCACCTTCGTGATCAAATCCACTCCTTTCACATGGAGCTAGATGAACCTTACTATCAGGCATGGGAGCGCTTTCATAATCTGTTTCTCGTTGTTCACAGAATGGTATCACACCATGGGCTCTTGTTGAGAAGTTTTACAATGGGATGAATTATGAAACTCAAACTCATTTCAAAACTGCTGGGGGGGGTAATCTGATGGATAGGAAGAATGTCACGGAATGCAAAAAAATGTTTGAAAGTTTTGCTCAATTATAGTACGCCAAAAGTCCACGTCACGGGAATTCCATTCTCGTCACTAGTACACCCTCATCTTCTTGAGGTGTGCACCAGGTTAATCTGGACATTAGTGTGGCTGCTGCGTTGGAAAGTTTAACTAGAGAGGTGAAAGAACACAAGACCAAAGTTGATAAGTGTGAGTTATCCAGACGTGGTCATGGTACTTTGGAGTTCCCATTGATGAATCAAGAAGTGGACTTTTTTGCTTGTCAGAACTGGTTTCCTAACACTTACAACAACAATAAAAACAACAACAATCAAAATTGGAACAACTACAAGAACCCGAATCAAGGAAATTCTAATTGGCGCCGCTTGATATACATCTATTTATACATCTCTAATCCCTTGTAATGTTATGTTTATTTAATGTTTTGAGTTCAGTTTAGTTCGTGTTTCGTTTATCTTTTATTAATTTAGGTTTTGAGTCAAGTATTATATATTTATTGTGTTTTAACTCTTTTGGTGTCTTGCATGTTAAGCTTTAATTCTTTCTATCATTTCATGTGAAGTTTAAGTTCGTGTTTGTTCGTCAATGATTCTATGGTTAGATGATTACATCACTAATGTTTTGGTTATGTTCTTTATAGGTTGATGGTTTGGTGATCAAGGAAAACAAGTTCTAGAAGTTTCTCATCGTTACTTGGAGTTCAAGGAAGAGATCTAACACATTTAAGTAATAAAATAACAAGAATTTTCGTTGCCCCTCCTGTTACACGACGCACCGCGCGACCAGGAAAGCCAAGCCCGTCACGCAGCGCCTAGGGCCTTCAGATCAGCTATAGTTTACAATTTAATTGCCCAGCTTGATATATATAAAAAGGACTATAAACCTAAACGAATGAACAAGTGTTGGAAGCCGATTTTAGAGATAGAAGAGTCAAGAGTGAAGGTGTTTTTGAGGCTAGGAAGAGAGGAGATCATAGAGCTTTCATACGGGTTTTCAAGGGTCGATTAAGACGGGTTCTCTAGTTATTTTACATTATTCTTGTTTACTATCTATCATGATTTTACTCTTTGTTCTTGGTTCTAGTTATTTGTTTTTGATTATGACTATGCTAGGCTAGACTTTATGTCTACCTAGGTTTGATGAACATCTTTTGATTTGATTCTTGCTTTGGACTAATGTTTTGATTATGGTTTTGTTGATTTAATAGTAAAGACTTGATTTTGCTTTCATGATGCATATGAGTATTTATTATCTTGATTGATTGTTAACTATTGCTTCACATAGATCTTTTATCTTTTGATTGTGTTCTTTAGATTTAGGGTTTATGTTTAGTCATTACTTGGTGTTTTGATTACTGTGATTGAATACGCCTATTAGATCATAGAAGCTTGTTGATAGTTGGTTGGGTTTTAAATGTTCTGCTAAATTCCAATAGCTGTAAGGTGAGGAGTTGTTCATGTGTCTTGGTCAATCGCATTCTAGGCTAGATTAGTGACAAAATTCTTGCTTGGTTATTGTGTTGATCCTTGTTTATGATGTCATGATAAGTTTATTAAGTTATCTAGGGTTTAGTATTTCGTAAGATTGCTTTCTTTAGATACTATTAATTAACCCTAATTGATGACTGTGAAGAAATCAATCCAACTGATTGCTTAATAATCTAATATTCGTTCTTTAGGATTTTACTTGATGCGATTGAGGGTCCTTTAAAGTTTGTTAGATGAATACGTTTAGAAATCAGTTTCCATATCATGTTATTTGTCCATTGCTTGATGATTGTTGATGCATGGATTCTTACCTAGGTTGATTCCTTCTCTTATTGGTTTCGATCTTGTGTTAATTGCTTATTTCTCGTTTACTTGTTTATATAATTTCTTAATTTAATATTAGTTTAAAAAACCCCCTTAAAACATTAATAATAAATACTCATGTCGTAAGTCGAGTCTAATTAGCTAATAAACGTAATTTATAGAGTCCTGTGGGTTCGATATTCCGGACTTACTTAGCTTTAGTACAATTGATCGGTTCACTTGCCGGTGTTTTGTGTAGTTGAGTCTTAGGTCTAGTTTTTATTACTTGTCTAATTTAGTTAATATTTAATTGACTGTTTTCAGCACATCACCCCTCCGGTGCACCACCTGGTTTCCTAGCTGCTTATAATCGAGGGCAAGGTCAGTATAATACTGGGGGTTCTAATGTTTAAAGTTTAGGTAATAGGCAAGATTTAAGTGGTGGTATGGGAAGATTGGAAGAGATGGTGCAGCAAATTCTTATAGAGATCAAGCCAATCAAAAGACTTTTGTCGAACATAATCTATTGTGGAAGAATCATCATTCATCACTACTTGACCTTCAGAGTTCCATTGGTGATATTGCTTGGCGTTTAGATGAGAGGCCTCAGGGATAATTTTCAGGTCCTACTAAGCCGAATTCGGCCGCTCACTTGAAAGAAATTACTACTCGTAGCGGAAGGTTTTGGGTCCCGAGTTAATCAGAGAAAGAGTTGAAGTTAAAGATGAGGAAGTGGTTGATGAAGAGATAGAGATAGAGGTTCCACTTAAAATACAGGGTAACACACCAGGTTTTGAACCACAAGTGGAGAGTAGCATCAAGAAGAAGGCGGTTGAAGTCCACTCGTCACATGTCATTGATCATTCTCACGTCCCATATCCCGCTCGTCTTAAACATCAAAAGTATACAAGGGTGTATGTAACATCCCGTAAATTTTAGAATAATAGTTAATATATATTATTTGCGTCGGGTGAAATAAAAGAGTTAGTGGAACGATAATAATAATGAAAGAGTAAGTAGGATAAAAAGATGGGATTAGTTATGGACCATAAATGAAAGATGGGCCTTAGGTCCATGGGCTTAAGGGAGTATAAATACCCGCTTAAACCCTAATCCTTTCCATTTCCACCCATCTTATCCACCTTATTCTCTACACACTCAAAAACACACACACACCTAGCCACGATCGGCCGCGAGCTAAAGGAGCAACCCGAGACCCAAACCGAGCCCATATCTTAATAGATCCTGCATGTACAATCTATATACAAGATTTTCAGTTCATAACCAAGCTAACCGTAACCTTAAAAACACGTAAATGTATGTTTTTGATCTTAAAGTTTATGTTTTTATAAACATTTGGCCTTGAAAACTAAAACAAGAATAGATCGGGTATAAACGAAACGTAAAGTTGTAAATTTGATGCTAAAACGAACTTAATGGACCTATAAACATGTACGGCTCGTTTAAAATAAACCTTAGATCTAGTATTGAACGTTTTTAGTTTAAAGGTCCAAACTTTATACCTTTTCGAGCCGAGTTTTACCCGAAAATGATCATGGGAATGTTCATGGGTTTGGTTAATATCATATCAAAGGGTTACACGTTAACACGGAGATGATTATGGGGGTTAAGAACGAACCCGTAGCTGCTGCTACAAGTTCGCTGGCCAAGTTCGCTCACTATAAGTTCGCATGAATACAAGTTCGCCTACTGTAAACTTCGCCGCATATAAGTTCGCCTGATATGTAAGTTTGTTTATATATCTAAGTTTGCTTATCAATAAGTTCTCCTGTATATCTAAGTTCTCTTATCAATAATTTCGCTTATATATCTAAGTTCGCTCATCAATAAGTCCGCTTATATATCTAAGTTCGCTTACATTAAAACCCGGATACATGGCGACTCGTATATGTATACATACAGGTGTACACACGTGATGGTATGCCTTGTAAGGACTTAAGAGATAAAATACAATAAAGTTAAAATAAAGGAAATCCATAAACATGCTAAGTAAAAGTAAGCTAATACTAGGCCTTTAGATTAGATCCGGCAAGCATTGATACGTGTAACTATTATATAGTTAGCAGAGTTCAACTAAAGAAAGGATTAACCATTAACGAAGAAAGGAACATGATCCAGGTGAGTTTCTAGCCCCATTTCCTTGTTATGTTTTTCGGGGCTGCGTGCATACTCGATGTGAAGTGGTAAGTGTATGCTATAATGTTTGATGTGATATATTTATATATGTTATGATTGGACGTCTGTTGGTGCGTGAACGATCTTCGGATATTGCACGCGTAGATAGGTAAGGTAACGTAAGTCGGTGTGCGAATGATCTTCGGATATTGCGCGTACCGTAAGTGAGAATGATCTTCAAGTGGTTATTAGTGTGCGTAAATGTTATGATGTAACTTGATTATTGTGTAAATGATGTAATGATATAAAGTGTGTTGTAGACAAGTAGAGGTAGAGTGTGATAGAAGTGGATATAGGTCTAGTAAGAGTGTTAAAGTGGCAAAGTGGCATAACGTTATTCGTTATTAAAGTAGCAAAGTGGCATAATGTTATTCGTTATCAAAGTGGCATAAAGTTATTCATTATTAAAGTGGCATAACTTTAATCGTTATCAAATTGGCATAACGTTATTCGTTATTAAAGTGGCATAACTTTATTCGTTATTAAAGTGGCTAAGCTTTAGGGGTAAATAAGAGGATAAGTGGTAACGTGAGCAGGTTGGATAGTGGGTTATGTGTCTTCGGATACGTATATAATGCATGTAGTGGTTGTATGATAAGTTTCTTGATTAACTAGAACTCACTCAGCGTAGCTGACTTTTAGTATGCACGCAGGTGATCAGATTAAAGAGCTAGCATGAGGATGGCACATGGCATGGATTGAACGGTTGGCATCCGAAGATGGAAGAAGTGATGTTTTGAAAATAATGTTTTATGTTATGGTTCTAAAGAAATGATTAATGTTTTGTATCAAATGATTAATGTTAACGTTTGCGTGAAAAGTTTTAATTAACTCTGATTCGTAAGAACTGTTTTTATGAGTAAATCCGATGTTAAAGTGAGGCACCGGTAACAGGGCCATACAAGTTGGTATCAGAGCAAAGTTCGAGAGATTTAAGCATCCTACATGCTTAGACTCGAACAGAGATTGGGATGTAAGCAAGAAAAAAAGAATATGCTAGTTCAAGACAGCCATGTGTCACTCAAGCAAGCTCAGTAACGATAAAGTATATGGTTATTGAATGATAATGCAGCTTAATTATTAAAGGAAGGATATGTGTATGTTAGGGATAGGAGTAATTGATTGTTTGATATATTAACTATTTAAAAGTAGAAACTAGCACAAGTGAAATCACAAAGGGAAGTATGTAGAACCTGAGGAGTAATGCAAATAGTTAATTACACTTGATAAACGTCATTAACTACTTACCTTACGAATCATATGCTATATAATTCCTCGAGTGATGACGTTTGTGTTTTCCATTTCCAGAATACCAATGGCTAAAGTAAGAGAGATTGTTGGCACTGGAGGTTGCACTGGGCGTCGAGGCAGGCCTCGTATAGTCCGATAACCCTCGGTAGAAACAACTTCCAACACCGGAGACGAGGGAGCGCAGATGGAGGAAATCCGGGCAACAAAGAAGGACATCAACTTGCCCCTGCTGTTCAAGCTGCCATTGTTCAAGCTGTAGCAGCTACCATGAAGAATTGGAATCCTGAGAAGTCTGCTGGAAGACATGAAAGAACTGCTAGAAAATCAGGGGAGAATGGTAAGAAAGATGATGAAGGTGAGAAGGGTGACTCGAGCGAAGGCGAATCTGTGAAGGTTGATGACGGGAAGAGTGGCCGAGGTGGGTGCAACTACAAGTCCTTCAGAGGATGTGACCCGCCAAAGCTGACCAGTCTAGGAGACACAATCGCTACTCTCCAGTAGATAACCACAATGGACAAGATTATCCGAATTAGTGAGTGCCGTCCCGACCAAGCAGTAGGTTATGCCACTCAGTCATTTGAAGATGAGGCCATGTACAGATGGGAAACTGTGGAACAAAGGAAGACTCAAGAAGAGATTAAGGCAATGAGATGGAATGACTTGAAGGAGTTAGTGATGAAAAGGTTATGTGCTGATGCTGAGGTTGAGAGGGCCAAGATGAAGTTTCTGAATCTGAAAGCAGGCAAGATAACACATCACGGGTACACCATTGAATTCAACCGCATGTGTAGGCTGGTGCCCAACATGGTGAACACTGAGGCGAAACGGATCAAGTGCTACATCAGGGGGCTTCCCCAGAAGGTCCGCACGTTAGTTAGGGCTAACAACCTTTGGGTCTGCAGTGGAGTTAGCAGAGGTGGTTTATGATGATCTGGCGACAGATGATGTGGGAGTGGAAGATAAGGAAGAAGGTAAAGGAACCAAACGGGCTACAAGTGTCGTGGAGTATGCGGGGAAGAAGACACAGAAGATTGCAGGCAAGGAAACATGCAACGTGTGTGGGAAAATGCACTTAGGAGAATGCAAGGCTGGTCCAAACCAGTGTTACCGGTGCGGGAAGAAGGGACACATCTCTCGGGAATGCACCGAGGACCAGAAATGTTACAAGTGTGGTAAGTCAGGTCACATAGCTAAAGAATGCGAAGAAGCTGTAGCGGTGGAGGTAAGAAGGGGAGACGCGTGAGAGGAAGATTTATCAGTCACTGAGAAGATTGCGGAAGAATAAGTGGCTCGTCACAGCTGTTTTATGTTAAGTGGTGTTTGATGTTACAGTATGAACCTACGTTTGTCTAACAAGCTTGAATGATTTCCTTTTCATGTTTTATGAATGAGTTGTGTTTTCATGTGATTTTATATAAGTGACTATGAATTATCTTGAATGCATGTTGGTTATGATAAATAGTTGTGTGATGGTAAAGCGTCGCCTTAGGAGTTAGCGTTATTATATTAAACAAGGATCCTTGGGAAGATGAGACAAGACTTGGTACATCGAGGGCCTTATGGGCAAGCTACCTTAATAACTAAAACACATGATCACCGCTCGATGACTGCAAGTCGGGAGTTAGAAGGATAACCCAAAAAGCGAAGACGATTCAATAAAGTATGTAAATATAGGAATTGTTCCTTTTACAAGGAATAATTAGGTTTCGGGGACGAAACCTCTTTAAGGGGGGGAAGACTTGTAGCATCCCAAAAATTCTAGGATAATAGTTAATATATATATATATATATATATATATATATTATTTGCGTCGGGTGAAATAAATGAGTTAGTGGAACGATAATAATAATGAAAGAGTAAGTAGGATAATTAGATGGGATTAGTTACAGACCATAAAGGAATGATGAGCCTTAGGTCCATGGGCTTAAGGGGTATAAATACCCCCTTAAACCCTAATCATTTCCATTTCCACCCATCTTATCCACCTTATTCTCTACACACTCAAAAACACACACACACACCTAGCCACGATCGGCCGCGAGCTAAAGGATCAACCCGAGACCCAAACCGAGCCCATATCTTAATAGATCCTGCACGTACAAGCAATATACAAGATTTGCAGTTCATAACCAAGCTAACCGTAACCTTAAAAACACGTAAAGGTATGTTTTTGATCTTAAATTTTATGTTTTATAAACATTTAGCCTTGAAACCTAAAACGAGAATAGATCGGGTATAAACGAAACGTAAAGTTGAAATTTGATGCTAAAACGAACTTAATGGACCTATAAACATGTACGGCTCGTTTAAAATAAACCTTAGATCTAGTATTGAACGTTTTTAGTTTAAAGGTCCAAACTTTATACCAGTCTGAGCCGAGTTTTACCCGAAAATGATCATGGGAATGTTCACGGGTTTGGTTAATATCATATCAAAGGGTTACACGTTAACACGGAGATGATTATGGGGGTTAAGAACGAACCCGTAGCTGCTGCTACAAGTTCGCTGGCCAAGTTCGCTCACATAAGTTCGCATGAATACAAGTTCGCCTACTGTAAACTTCTCCGCATATAAGTTCGCCTGATATGTAAGTTCGCTTATATATCTAAGTTTGCTTATCAATAAGTTCTCCTGTATATCTAAGTTCGCTTATCAATAATTCGCTTATATATCTAAGTTCGCTCATCAATAAGTCCGCTTATATATCTAAGTTCGCTTACATTCAAGTTCGCTTACATTAAGACCCGGATACATGGCGACTCGTATATGTATACATACAGGTGTACACACGTGATGGTATGCCTTGTAAGGACTTAAGAGATAAAATACAATAAAGTTAAAATAAAGGAAAACCATAAACATGCTAAGTAAAAGTAAGCTAATACTAGGCCGTTAGATTAGATCCGGCAAGCATTGATACGTGTAACTATTATACAGTTAGCAGAGTTCAACTAAAGAAAGGATTAACCATTAACGAAGAAAGGAACATGATCCAGGTGAGTTTCTAGCCCCACTTCCTTGTTATGTTTTTCGGGGCTGCGTGCATACTCGATGTGAAGTGTGAATACACTTACCTTAAGTGGTAAGTGTATGCTATAATGATTGATGTGATATATTTATATATGTTATGATTGGATGTCTGTTGGTGCGTGAACGGTCTTCATATATTGCACGCGTAGACAGGGAAGGTAACGTTAGTCGGTTGCGAACGATCTTCGGATATTGCGCGTATCGTAAGTGAGAATGATCTCCAAGTGGTTATTAGTGTGCCTAAATGTTATGATGTAACTTGATTATTATTTAAATGATGTAATGATATAAAGTGTGTTGTAGACAAGTAGAGGTAGAGTGTGATAGAAGTGGATAGGGGTCTAGTAAGAGTGTTAAAGTGGCAAAGTGGCATAACGTTATTTGTTATTAAAGTGGCAAAGTGGCATAACGTTATTCGTTTCAAAGTGGCATAACGTTATTCGTTATTAAAGTGGCATAACGTTATTCGTTATCAAAGTGACATAACGTTATTCGTTATTAAAGTGGCATAACTTTATTCGTTATTAAAGTGGCTAAGCTGTAGGGTTAAATAAGAGGATAAGTGGTAAGGTGAGCATGTTAGATAGTGGGTTATGTGTCTTCGGATACGTATATAATTCATGTAGTGGTTGTATGATAAGTTTCTTGATTAACTAGAACTCACTCAGCGTAGCTGACTTTTAGTATGCACGCATGTGATCAGATTAAAGAGCTAGCATGAGGATGGCACATGGTATGGATTGAACGGCTGGCATCCGAAAATGGAAGAAGTGATGTTTTTAAAATAATGCTTTATGTTATGGTTCTAAATAAATGATTTATGTTTTGTATCAAATGATTAAAGTTAACGTTTCCGCGAAAAGTTTAATTAATTCGTAAGAACTATGTTTATGAGTAAATCTGACGTTAAAGTAAGGCACCAGTACCGGGGCCTTACTGTGTATGGGCATTTTCTTTATATGTTCCGACAGTTCAAGTTCAATATCCAGTTCATTTTAGCTCTCCAAAATATGCCGTATGCGATGTTTTTGAACGACTTATTGAAAAGAAAAGATCATTTGAGTGAGGTTTCATTCATTCCTCTTAACGGGGATTGTTTGACGGCTGTGTTGAATTGGGTTCCCGAAAAGTTGTCGGATCCGGGTGTGTTTACTATTCCGTGTTTGTTTGGTAGTGATATGATGAGTCAAGTGTTGGCGGGATTTGGGTGCTAGTATTAATCTAATGTCGTCTTCTTTATAGGAAAAGTTGGAGTTGGGCGAGCTTACACCGACTCACATGTCTTTGTCATTGGCGGATCGCTCGGTTAATTACCCGCGAAGTATTATTGAAAATTTGCTAGTAAAAGTTGACAAGTTCGTTTTTCTGGTGGATTTTGTGTTTGATATGGAGGCCAACTAAAGGGTTCTCATTATTCTTGGTCATCCGTTTTTACGTACCACGAAAGCGCGTATCGATGTGTATGATGGGAGGATCATGCTTTGGGTTGGTGATGAGAATGTTACATATGATGTTGTTAGGTCGATGAAGCATCCGAGTGATCAAGATGATTTTAGTGATCCATGACATTCCATTTATTTTCTTAACTCTTATATTCAAGATATTGACACGTGTCTTGACTACATTTGTGGAGCCGATCTTGTTGGAGTTGGTACCGATGAAGAGTTGAAGGATGAAGGGTTGGAAAAAACTTCTTGTTTGACCAAGATTATAGAGGTTAGTGAAGTTATTTGTGAGAAAGATGCAGAAAAAACTCGCTCCGTTGAAACTCAAAGTTCTTCCATCTCACTTGGAGTATGCTTATATTGAAGAAGATTCGAATTTGCCTGTTATTGTGTCTTCCAAGTTAACGGAGGAATAAAAGATAAAGTTGATAGAGTTGTTGAAGTTGCATAAAGGGGCGATTGCATGGAGATTTTCAGATATTCAAGGTATTAGTCCCGCTTATTGTACCCGCCGAATTTTGATGGAAGATGAATATAAACTGGTGGTTCAACCCCAAAGGCCTCTTAACCCGAACATGTAAGAAGGTATCAAGAAAGAGGTTTTTTAGTTGATGGATGCCGGAATGATTTATCCGATTTCGGATTATCCATGGGTGATCCCTATCCAAGTTGTTTAGAAGAAAGGGTATGACGGTTGTTATGAATGAGAAGAATGAGCTTATTCCTTCACGTACGGTTATTGGTGGTATTATCGGGGGTTGAATGATGCTACCCGGAAGGACCGTTTTCCATTGCCGTTAATGATCAAATGTTGGAGAGTCTTGCAGGTAAGCAGTTTTATTGTTTTCTTGATGGTTTTTTAGGTTATTTTCAGATTCCAATTGCACCTGAAGATCAAGAGAAGACGAATTTTACATGTCCTTATGGCAAGTTTGTGTATCATCGTGTGTCGCTTGGGTTATGTAATGCTTTGACCATTTTTTAGCGATGCATGGTGGCCATCTTTCAGGATATGATAGAGACATCCATGGAAGTGTTCATGGATGATTTTTTGGTTTACGGTAATTCTTTTGAACAGTGTTTGGGGAATCTTGTAAAGATGTTAAAGAGATGTATTAAAAAAATGATCAATTGGGAGAAGTGCCATTTTATGGTGATGGAAGGGATCATGATGGGTTATAAGATATCAATAGATGGTATAGAGGTGGATCGGGCGAAGATTGATACGATTAGTAGACTTCCACCACCGACAAGTGTCAAGGCTATAAGGAGTTTTCTTAGTCATGTAGGTTTTTATCGGCGGTTTATTAAAGATTTATCAAAGATTACTCGCCTAATGACCTGACTTCTTGAGAAAGATGTTGTAACACCCCGGCTAAAGCGGAAACGCCTGAGTGTGACGTACAGATTGCTCAAAACACATGTGACACTATTAAGTGACAATAATACCATTAATTGATTTAACAACAAGTACAAAAGTTTGAAAGTAAGAGAAATGCAAAGAAATACACATTTAAGCAATTTTCCATTTAAGTTGAAAGTCCTAAGTACTAATGTCTTGTCATAGCAACATTCTCTAAATAAGGTACCTGTAGCATATATATAAAATAATGTCAACTAAATGAATAGTTGGTGAGCTTCCACAGTTTAATAAAAGTACATAAAAATCTTACAATTCCATGAACAAGTGTAAATGAGCAAGTAAGGTTCTTTCCAACTGGGATTGTACACCAACGTACTCGGATAATGAGGTCCTTTTCCACTCATAACAACAAATATCTTGAGCGCAAAGGGGGGCGTATGATCATACTATATTGAAGTAATACATGAGCAAGTAATATTGAGCAAGTAACTAGTAAACACACAAGTCCATGTAACGAATCGTAGTTTGTAAATAATAAATAAAAGAAATTGAAATGTTGATAGGATATATATGCTACCCCCAAAATAGTTAAAAAATGGTAGAAAAAAGGGGGTGTGAGAAACTCACCTTGAAGTTGAAAACAGACTTGAAATAAAACCAAAAGCGTGTAAATGAAACCAAAGCAATTGAACTTCACGAACTAGAATTGAATATACACAATAAAATATTAACTAGCAATTTATAAAGGTAAATAAATCGGGTTGTTGGGAATTGGAAGTGTTTAAATGTATGTTTTATTATTTGTGGAGTTTAATATTATACTTTAACGGAATTTAGCTTTGAAAATAATTATGTTAGGGTGATATAAAGTTTAACGAAATAATAGTTATTAATATAATATTACTTATGAGATTAATATTAAATTTTAATATATTAATGTTTACGGGATTTTAGCGTTACCGATATATTTTAGTATAACATTTGACAGTTTAGTTTCAATAAAGTTATAAAGATGTTATATTATATAAATATATATATATATATATATATATATATATATATATTATGAGCTTTAACAATTGGTTCGGGTTGTAAAAGTTTGGCTTTTGGATGTAAAAGATTGAAAACAATCTAAAATAATTTGTATTTAACTTAATAATGGTTTTATAAACGTATATGTAATTTAATATATTTAATAAACATGATTAAAAAAACTATATAAAAAGGATGTGCAGAGACCAAGGTTTGAACCTGGGTCTCATGACCACACCTAGTGTACACAACCACTAGACCAGACAAGATTTGTGTTATAAAGTCAGAAATGGAATATATATATATATATATATATATATATATATATATATATATATTATCATCAAGTTCATCATCTTCACTATAAACCCTAGATTTCAATTATCCATATCTGTTCCATGTTTGTTAAATTAAAGTTTGGGGTTTCATTATACGCTTAAAACTAATACAAATACATATAATACTTACTGGATTTGGTGACGGAATAGAAGCGAACGGAGCTTGACCGGAGTGAATTTTGGACGAGCAATTTGATGATTATAGAGTGTTTGTTTGTGAAAAATTATGTTAGAAAGAGGTTTAGATAAATATTATCGACCTATTTATATCTTCAATTTGATCTATTGATGTTTAATTCAGGTTATTATGAGTTTGGTTAAAATCTGATCGGTTGGGGATTAATTACGGGTTAATTAGGAGTTAAATGGAGAAATAAATCACATAGTAATGCTTAGTATTAGTGAAGATGACGTTTGGGGTGATTAACATATCAAAACGGATGTTAAATGGTCGTTTTAGAGGTCGCCGGAACCGTTTTCCGGTCGCCGGAGATGGTGCCGTAAAAACGGCCGGAAAGTCGTGATGGTGGGGCTGATGGTGCTGTTGCTTTTCATTATTATTATTATTATTATTATTATTATTATTATTATTATTATTATTATTATTATTATTATTATTATATATATTTTAAAATGATTTTACACTTTGGCCCCTAGAATTTCATATTTCTTTTAAACAGAATTAATATATATTTATATTTTGGACCTTGTACTTCTAAATGTTATATAAATGAATTAAAAGTTAATGATTTGGAAATATATTCGTATTATACCCGGATAGTTCGGGACTCGATTAAGTAACATGTTAAAACTTGAAATTTTGTTAATAAATTACACGAAATAGAACATGAGTTAATAATGACAATTAAACGTCATGATTATTATCAAATTATCGAATGATGTTTACGAATACATTGAAACGACGAAACGGGTCAGTTTAATGAATTCAATATAAAAATACATAAACGAATTTGAAATTTATATATATATATATATATATATATATATATATATAAATTTAAATAGAACAAAACCGAAATTTTAAAACGGGTCAGGTTTTCGGGTTTGAAAAGTAACGAATGTTACAGGACTTACAACATTTAGAAATTTCGTCCTGAAATTAAAATAAAATAAAATTTAAAAAAGAACAACTAATATGCGGAATTGTTAGAAGTTTTAACAATTTTATATATTAAAATAAAATAACGCCGATCTTTGAATGACCTGAAAGAACGCCACAACAGAAAATATGACTAGGACACTTATATATTGGATGTACCAGCGGCGTATCCACAATGCCCTTATCATATTGTATTTGTCCCATTCCCCAAAATCATTCCAAGTTCCGAGTTATTTCACACAACCGGACTTATTATATCTTCCATGCGAGGACTTTGATAATTACATGTTGACCCATAATTATCTATATCGTCGGATGGTCCATATAACTTGCTATATTGTGTAGTTTTAAGACATAGACCTTACATAAATAAATAAAATTCTCATATATAACATTGAAAATTAAAAATAATGAATTTAAAGGGTAAAAACTGTTTGTGCATAATGTCAGTAGTTCATAGTCTAGTGTCTGTAATCGAGTCTGTAATGTTTAATTATGTTTTGTATGTTTAAGCGAAGTTACTGACAAGTTCGCTTAACAGGCGAACTTGTTAGTCAAGCGAAGTTATGGACAACTTCGCCTGAACATGCCAGGCGAAGTTGTCGTGTATAAATAGTCCTAGGTTACGGCTTGGTTTGTAATCGTTGTTTTAAGTTCGTGTCAGTTGTTCAAGTTCATTGTAACGTGAGGACGAGAGTCTGTAACAGTGATATTACATCACGTGTTTGAGTTATAATATATAACGTGTGTTCGTTTCGTGTGATTCGTGTTCTATACTCGTAACGATCTACGCAGGGATTCCGCACCTGAGTAGACCGAGATATCTCGTGCGATCCGTCCAGGGAACCTACAATTGGTATCAGAGCATTTGCTCGATTGTGTGGTTCGGGATATTCACGCGGGTGTAGAAATCGTCCCATTTCGACTTTTCGAGGGACGTGTTTTCTGTGTTTTTGAGTCAATCTTACCTCCTACCATCGTGTTCAAGCCTTTGCACCGTCAAAAACCTCGTAAAATCCAGATTCCAGATCTGCAAAAACGTCCGTGTTCATCAGGCGAAGTTGCCGTCAGGATACGTAGGGTTTCGGCGAAGATATAAGGTTAAGCGAAGTTATCCACAACTTCGCCTACCTTCTCAAGTTCGCCTAAATCAGAGAAGTTCTCTACAACTCCACCTACCTCCTAAGTTCGCTTATCTTAAGCGAAGTTAATCATCAGCGAAGTTCTTCAGCGAAGTTAATCAGCGGCGAAGTTAAGGCTTAAGCGAAGTTATCCGTAACTTCGCCTACAGTACTTTTCAGAAATTTTTTTTTGATTTTTTGATTTTTTTCGGGTTTCTTTGTTTTCGAGAAAGATGTCGTCGATTACCATCTCTGAGTTAGTAAAGATGGAAGTTGAAGCAGGGTTAGCTACTAAGGCCCCAAGATTGCTGAAGGGAACCGATTTCGTTGCATGGAAGGATCGGTTCATACAATACGTCAAATACCAGGATGCGAAGATGTGGGTATGCATCCAGGATGGTTATATTCCACCAGTTATGGAGTATGAAGGTCGTGATCAAATCAAAAAATATAGCAAAATGGAAGAAGAAGAGAAAAAGATGTATGAGGCCGAGAGCAAGGCTCATGCTGCTATCACTATGGCTCTTCCACAACAGATCCTTCATACGTTTAGAAAGTACACGTCAGCAAGAGAGCTTTGGGAAACTCTTGAGAACAGATTTGAAGGGAATGTAGGAATCCGTGCTTCAAAGATAAAATTGCTCAAAACCCAGTTCTCAGTCTTCAAGTATTTGAAGAATGAATCTTTAGATGATATTATCACTCGATATTACCATCTGATGACTGAATTGAGCAACTATTCAATTTCCTACCGAGAAGAAGAAATAGTTGAGAAGTTTCTAGATGCTCTCCCACCAAAATGGGAGATGTACACTGTGCTGATGAGGGAAGACAAAGACTTTCCCACATATGATCTAGAAACGGCAGTCAACAAGCTCAGAACCTTTGAGCTTAACATGGTCAGAAAAGAGACACCTATGGATCAGGTTCAAGATCCAGGTATGTATGGAGCTAAAGTCAACACTAGCTCAGGATCGAAGACTGAATCTGCTGCCTACTACTCGAAGGGAGAGTCGGGCGCAAAATCATCACATGAGGGTCATGTGTCAGTCAACACAAATGGTGATGTTTGCTATGTAGCAGGTGGATCGAGTGGTTCTCAACCCCAGGTAAGCAAGAGTAGTTACTCTCCAAGTATTCCCAGCAACAACCACTCCAAGATGCCTATGAGTGTCAAGTCTGCTGAATAGCAGTTTGGTCTCTATGCTTCTTTTATTGCTTCCTATGAGAACTACATTCAAGGGAAGGTTGTTGATCCAGCTATGTTGGATGAAGACTATGACCAGATTGATGCTGATGATCTGGAAGAAATGGATTTGCAATGGCAGATGGCTATGATCGTAAGAAGAGTGAAGCGGTTTATGAGAAAGACCGGGAGAAAGTTTGTCGGTGGAAAGCCAGGGTTTGACAAGACGAAGGTGAGATGCTATAATTGTCAGCAAAACGGTCACTTTGCAAAGGAATGCAGGAATGAGCGTGTGGAACGAAGTCAGGGCAGGTCTACACAGCAAAGTGGGGGTTCTAAAGATTATAGTGCAATGATTTCCAGAAGAGATGGAGAATACAACTGGAACTTGCATTCTGAAGAAACTTTTGAGCAGGCAAATTTGGCGAAGGTTGAAACTGAAGAAAGTGAGAAGGTTACCGGAGAAGAAAAAGCTTTTATGGCAGATGTTAAAGACCAGCTCTCCGAGGTATGTTCTAAACCTACATGTTCTAAATGTGAAAACTTGTCTGAGCAATTAGCAACTATAACCGATCAGTAGTTAGGTTGGATGCTGAATTTAAAACCCTAAAAGAAGATCATCATTTTACAAAAGCAAGAGAAAATAGCTATAAAGTCAAAATAAAAGCCTGTGAAAAAGATGTTAAAAGTCTAAAAACAAAACTTGCTGAAAAAATTGAAGTGATTGATTTAAGCTATGAAGTTTTGGAAGAAAAAACCAAACTAATTGCTGATAGAGAAAAACAGATTGCTGATCACCAGGTAAAAGTGGTGGAACTGAATAGAAAACTAGAGCAGTTCAGAAATTCCTCTGCTATTCATGATCACCTTGTTAGTGATCAAGGTTCCTCTGCTAAGAGAGGAGGAATCGGTTATCATGAGGTTCCACCACCTTATAATCACAATTACACTTTTAACCCTAGTGTTCAGAAATCTGTTGACTTTGAGGTTGCTCAGACAGTACCAGTTAAAATAACTTGTAAAGAACCAAATGTTAGTGGAGGCGAAACAAGTTCGCCTGTCTCAAGTGTTCAAATTTCTGATCCAAGTCCAGTCTCTTTGGATTCGGAAAGTCATCCGAGTCTGGTAAGGCAAAAGAGGAGGTGGTATTACCCAATGGTGGAGAGAAAGATAAGACGAATAAAAAGAGTACTCCACTAAACCCGTACGTCCCACCATATGTGAGACGAACGGGCGGTAATAAAGCCTCGACATCTAAAACACCGGTTGATAAAAAAGTTGAGCATAGGTGTTGTTTTAGGTGTAATCAATTAGGGCACCTAGTTGCAGATTGCCCTCTGAAGCAGCGATTCAGAGGTGTAAGGCCTACTAAAACTGAGAATAAGCCTAATAGTAATTATCATGCTGCTAAAAATGAAAACCATTTAAAATTCAAACATGTGACTAATTCAGGTTTTCATAGAAACAAATCTCAGTTTTACACTGCTAATAACCAAATCACAAGCTATAATTCTTTCAATTCACAAAGGTTTGGAAGGCCTCACAATCAATCTTCAAGGAGGTATCCTAATAGGACTTACAGGAATTATCAAAATACTAATTTGGAAAGCCAAAGTTTGGGATGTATAGATCCAAGACCAATTGGTCTTGGGTCCCTAAATTCTAATCTTTTGCTTTATTGTGCAGGAACAGTTGAACAGGGCTGCCAACAATCTTTGGGTTGTGGATAGCGGCTGTTCCCGGCACATGACGGGTAACAAATACTTGTTACATGATTTGAAACCTGTTCAAGGAGGGAGAGTGAGCTTTGCCGGTGAAAGTGGAGGCAAGATTACAGGAATGGGAACGGTGTCGAACGGAAAGATGGCATTGGAGAAAGTTAACTTTGTAGAAGAATTGAAGCACAATCTGCTGAGTGTGTCGCAGATATGTGATAAGGAGTACACCGTTCGTTTTACAAAGAATGAGGCGATTGTTTTGCAACCTGGTTTTCAGATACCAGAGGAGTGGATTGTGATGAAGGCTCCACGTGAAAGGAATACATAAATTATGGATATAGGTCGACTGAAATGGCCACGGAAGAATCATGCCTTATGACAAAAGCGAGCGAATAGGAGTCCGAATTGTGGCATAGGAGAATGGGGCACATTCATCTTCGGAAGATGAACAACATTGTCAAGAATGGACTTGTGCTGGGCGTTCCCTTGAAGAATTTCAATTTTGAAGATAAATGTATAGCGTGCAAGAAGGGAAAGCAGCACAAGAAATCCCATCACACCAAGAAGGTCAATTCTATTGTCAGTACTCTAGAGTTGCTTCACATGGATCTCTTCGGTCCCGTGAATGCAAAAAGTCTAGGAGGTACTTCTTATTGCTTGGTGATCACTGATGACTACTCACGATATTCGTGGGTATATTTCCTGAAATCAAAAGACGAAACGGCTCAGATGGTGAAGAGTTTGATTACCAAAGTTGAGAACGTTATGGATAAAAGGGTTAAGTTCATCAGGAGTGACAATGGAACGGAGTTCAAGAATTTTGAGATGGAGATCTTCTGCCTTCAGAAAGGGATTGAACACCAATACAGCGCTCCGTATACACCGCAACAGAATGGAGTGGCTGAAAGGAAGAACAGAACATTAATTGAAGGAGCCAGAACAATGCTGGCTGATTCGAAGCTTCCTGTGGTGTTTTGGGCTGAAGCTGTTGCTACAGCCTGTTATGTTTTGAATAGAGTCTTAACTGTTAAAAGACTTGGTAAAACGTGTTATGAGCTTATGCATGGGAGAAAGCCCAACTTTGAACCATTCGGGTCCCCTTGTTCGATTTTAAAGACAAATTCTAAATTTGGTGAAGTAGCCGATGAAGGAATCTTAGTCGGTTATGTTGTTGGGACTCCCAACAGACGTGTCTTTAATACATCGACCAGCAAGGTTGAGGTGGTGTGTAACACCGATATCACAAGTTACCAACCGCCAAAACCAAGCAACGGACCTGCTGAGTTTTTCAACTATGTTAAACTTTTTAAGTCTTTTAACATACCGTATTTGGATATTGCTGAAGATGAAGAGAGAGTTGCTACAAAGATGATCCTTGATGAGGAAGAAAACCTATTGAAAACACAGCTGATCGATAAATGTCAACCTTCCTCATCAAATGCTGTCGATACCCCTGCTGCCTCGACTGAAGAAGAATTTTTCAATCCATTTCACTCTCAGCATGAAACAACCATTGACGAGCTCTCTTCTAACTTGGAAGACAATTTGCATGTTGGTTCTGTTCCGAGCACGAGAATTCATAAAGATCACCCTTTGGAGAATGTGATTGGTGATGTGTCCTCCGGTGTACAAACAAGACGTAGCTTGAATGAGCACACCTGTGTTTACACAAGCATCAAGGAGACAGGGATAATCAACGAATGCTTGTACACCTGCTTTATCAGCCAGATTGAACCGAAGAATTATCAAATGGCTCTCAAGGACAGCTCGTGGGTCGAAGCTATGCAAGAAGAGTTGGCTCAATTCAAGAAAATGGAAGTTTGGACTTTGGTTGAAAAACCGAAGCATGTGCATGCGATAGGCACAAAATGGGTGTTTAAGTGCAAGAGAGATGAGAAAGGGATTATCATAAGAAACAAGGCGAGGCTAGTCGTTAAAGGTTTTAATCAACAAGAAGGGATTGATTATAATGAAGTGTTCGCTCCTGTCGCAAGGTTGGAAGCCATTAGATTGTTTTTGGCGTTCGCTGCTTATAAGAAGATGAAGGTATTTCAGTTGGATGTGAAGAGTGTGTTTCTGAATGGGAAAGTTGATGAGGTAGTGTATGTTGAGCAACCTCCGGGTTTTCCTGACCCAGACTCTCCTGATCACGTGTACAAGTTAAGCAAGGCATTGTATGGACTACATCAGGCACCTCGTGCCTGGTATTCAACTTTATCAGATTACTTGCTTGAAAATGGGTTTGAAAGAGGGAAGATAGATAGCACGTTGTTCTTCAAGAGAGATGGAAGCGACTTCCTGCTGGTGCAAGTCTACGTGGATGACATTAACTTTGCTGCATCAAAAGTCTCCATGTGTCAAGATTTTGAGGCCGTCATGAAAAATAGGTTTGAAATGAGTGCTATGGGTGAACTGACTTTCTTTTTAGGATTGCAAGTTGATCAGAAGAAGGATGGGATGTTCATTCATCAGACCAAGTATGTCCATGATGTGTTCAAACGTTTCAAGATGGAGGACAGCACTCCATTCGACACTCCAATCTGCGTCAATCACAAATTGGGTGCTGAGTCAGACGGTGATGCAGATGTGGACCCAACTCAATATCGGGCTATTATAGGTTCTTTAATGTACTTAACTGCTTCTAGGCCTGATATAATGTTTGCTGTTTATCTTTGTGCACGCTTTCAGGCAAACCCAAAAGAATCTCATCTGAAGGGTGTGAAGAGGATACTGAGGTATCTCAAGGGCAAACCGAAGCTGGGGTTGTGGTACCCGAGAGGAGGAGACTTGGAGCTAGTCGCTTACACAGATTCTGATTATGGAGGGTGCAATCAGAGTCGGAAGTCAACAACTGGAGGATATCAGTTTCTTGGTGGCAGATTGGTGTCGTGGCAATGCAAGAAACAGACTTCGGTCGCAATTTCAACCTGTGAAGCAGAATACATGGCAGCATCCAACTGCTGCTCCCAGGTTCTTTGGTTTCAACAACAGTTGCGCGACTATGGTCTGAATTTCTTACTTACTCCTATTTGCATTGATAACACAGCTGCTATCTCAGTAACTAACAATCCCGTGAAGCACAGTAAAACTAAACATATTGACATACGTCATCATTTTATACGGGATTGTGCTGAGAAGAAACTGATTGTGCTTGAAAAGGTGGATACGCTTGATAATTTCGCTGATCTTTATACTAAAGCGTTTGACAAAACAAGATTTCAAAACCTTATCGAGCTGAATGGGATGATCAATCCCGAGTAACCATGCTTTTCATGTTATATTTAAAAAAAAGAAAAAAAAAAAAAACGTCACTATCGCTTAAAAATATGTCGGTTGCCTCAGTTTGAAGGACTTGTCTTCGGATATGTTTTGGTCCTCATTTTCTACTTGTAGAATTTGAGGATAGCCATTAACCAAAGGACTGAAAGTGACCGGGGCGGTTTATGATGAGTTTTCATTCTTTCGCTTAAAATTAGTCGATCATACTTAGTTAGAAGGACATATACTAGTATGTGGTCGGTCCAGCTGATCCATTGGATCTTCGGGATAGCCGTTTACCTGAAGACTTTGTTTTGGTCGGGGCGATTAATGTTAAAATTTTTAAAAGGAAAATGAAATTATTTTTCAAGTCTGCTACTTCGTAAGAAGTTCGTTTGCTATGTTTAATAGAAAATTGATCCAACCTTGGAAAATGATAAATATACTGATTCTGTGTTCTTAACTAGTGAAGTTATTAGGCTTAAAAGGCTTTAAGACAGTTATTGTATGTCATGGTAACTTTTTATGGTGCGTAAAAGTAGATGTGATACAAACTAAAACTACTCGATTTTACGTGGAAACTCCTTAAGAGTTTTGCATGTCTTCATATATATCTTTCCGAATGATAGGCAGAAAAGTGATTACCCAGTCATACACGAGCCCGTAAGTGTTCTGATTCCCGTGAAGATAGCGTTTCAAGAAACTGCAGTGATTCAGATTCGGGACTTGCAGTTGTTTACTACTCTGAAGTCTATATAAATGTTTGATTAAAAAAAAAAAAAAAAAAAAAAAAAAAAAAAGAAAAAAAAACTTACTTATGAGTTATTGAAACATTCTAGAGTTCAAAATATCAAGACTTCTCAATCATGGAGTAAGAAAGAGAACGGGAAGCAGATGAAGAGTACTTACAAACTTAATCAGACACTATGGGTCGAGGTCAATTCGGGGTGACTTGGGGAAAGCCAAATATGCTTTGAGAATAGATAGGAGGCATCATAATCTCTGAGTTGTTGCCCACTTAATTTTTGAACTTAATTGAACTTAACTCGTATCACAGAAACGATGAAAACCATCTTAAGTTATTTACCTGCTTACAACCTGTTTCTTTATGTCATAATACAGCTAAACACGGATCTATGTGACAGTCACGTAATTAGTATGATTTCTGTTCGGATCTTTTCTAAAACGTAGTAGTCCCTATCGAGACTGAAATTTGATCCCTTATACTTTAATTTTTAAAAGTTTCTTGTACTTAGGTAGTTTTATAATTTTGTATCTGGTTACTTGGACTTGATCGTGTCATTTAATTCTTAAAGGGAAGTTTTAGAACTTAATTGCAAAATTTTCTAATTATAAGGTTTGATTTTGTAAATATTGGCGAAGTTGTTAAACAGGCGAACTTGTGAATAACTTCGCCTAGGCGAAGTTAACCGTAACTTCGCTTGTATAATCTCTGACCCTATATAAGGATTTTCAAAGGTCATTTGTTCATTATTTTATATATCAGCGAACTTATTCTCGAATATCATAGCGAACTTAATTCGATTATCATCTGATTATCTTTTTTTTTTCGATTTCAATCAGTATTCAAGGTGTGTTTGGGTTCTATATCTTATAATCGATGTTCAATGTTGTTAACCCTAGGTTGTTTCGACACCCGGTTAGCGACCTCGGACGTTCGAACCTTATACCCGATTTCAAAGCTTGTTTTTACGTGTTCATGAGCAAACTGATCGTCCGGATTGCCTTAATATCATGTGTTTTAGACTCATAAATCGTCAAAATTGACCGACACACCAGATTTTCGATGTTGAATCGACCTTACTGTCGCCGTTTCAGATTCAGGCGAACTTAGGGTTTCGGCGAAGTTATCCGTAACTTCGCCTGAGGCTCAACTTCGCCTGAGGCGATGTTGTGGTGAGGCGAAGTTATCATTAACTTCGCCTGGACCTTTTTATTTATTAATTATTAGACGAACTTAAAGATGAAGCGAAGTTGTTCCCAACTTCGCCCCACCTTTAACTTCGCCTATACAGATTTTCTCAACTTCGCTCATAGTAACAAGCGAACTTGTGTTATACCTTAACGTTTATCTAACTTGGTTCGTTTGTTGCAGATATGGCTGCAGTAGCAGGTGCTGGAGGCGCTGGAGGCGACGATGGAGATAATCAGAGGCAATTCTTTCCGGGTCATAACATGTATATCACCTTAGACCCGGAAGCGAGCGGTGTTGAGGATTACCGCGAGATAATCACATTCCTCATTCGCTCGAGGATATTCCACGCTATCACTACGACTCTGCCGATATCCTTACCCAATATCGAGGATTTCTGGCAGACTGTGGAATACGATTGCCGCGTTGAGCCCCCGGTTATGCGAGCAACCGTCAACAATCAAGAGGTTCAGTTCTCATCTGAACAAATACGGGTGGCTTTACGGTTCGGTGAGGAGACTAGAGATGACCCTACAGAGTTTGTGGCTCCGTTCCGTGATGGAGCGTTTCTCCGAATGGGCTATTCTGGTCCATTAGGTGATACTCAGAGGAGGAAGGGTTTCCTACTCGATCAGTGGCGCTTCCTCATGCACGTAATGATTGTCTGCATGTCAGGGAGGAAGGCGGGCACTGACGGGATGGGTGCGACCATGCAGTCAGCAATGACTGCTCTGACTTATAACAAACGTTATAGCTTTAGTCAGATGGTCTTTTATGAGATCGATAGACAGAGGAGAGCGATGGCTCGTGAGCGGTTCATTATGTATCCAAGATTCATTCAGATGCTCTTGAATCATGTTGCTCCCACGTTGCCTCAAAGACGTCCAATACGATACGTGGAGAGTGTGAGCAAACGGATCTTTGCTCAATGCCGGACTTCGAGTGCGAGAAGCAAGCCTGAGCTGCGTCCGAGGCATACTCCACTGTTTGGGTATTTAATCAACCCGGAGTATGTTCCTGCTACTGGGGATGAGTTCAGAGACCCTCAACCACGACAGGCAGGAGCAACTCGAAATGTACCTGCTGTGCCTGTTGTATCGGCTGAGGAGGATGTAGACCTTGATGCTGCATTTGGCGGCCAAGGATTCTTCGATATGGACCTGTTTGATCCGCAAGAAGAGGTGCAGGTCTCTGCTGCACAGGTTCGGGAAGTGAATGTTACTAGAGCAGCTACGAAGGTGGCTGACTCAGATCTTGATGATGTAATGAATGAAGCGAGAAGGATGTTGGTGACTCGAGAGAGGACGATTGGAAGAGAAAGAGGACAGTTGATGATAGCGAGTCAGAAGAAGAAGAGGATATTCACAAGTTGATTAGACGTTCAAGACGGGAAAGGACAGGTGCAGGTATGGGAGTTGGAGAGACTTCAAGAGTTGTACGTTTCGCTCCGCCCGCACTGTCAGGTATGTCGATTGTTCCTACATCACTACAGGTCACAGGTTTAAGCGCCGCGGATGTTCCCGTGGTGGCTACATCATCAGCTTTTGGCATCCCAATCACTACTATCCAGCTGACGACTCCGGAGATTGTGTCTTTACCACCTCCAACGCTTACTCCTTCAGAGGTGGTTGCACAATTTGTAGAGTCCACAGTCGTTGCAACTGCAGGGTTGTCGGTCACGATACCACCTGCGGTTACGTCCACAGCTGCTTCTGATGTCCCGGTTTCATTCGAAATCCCTGCTGAGTATACTCAAGACACATCTCACATGAGGTTTGATTTCGATGCAACCCTCTCAGACTCGGAGAGAATAGCTGCACTTGAGCGGGTCGTGGCAGAACAATCAAGGGTGAATCTTGTCCAGACCCAGGCTATTCAACGCCTAGTAGCAGAAAATCAACTACAGTCGTCCCTCCTGGTTGAACATGGGAGAATTATAGATGCTATGAAGGAGTTCTTGGCATCTCAGGGGGAGACAAGCTGTAAAGGCGACGAGTTAAGGACAAAGAAGAGGAATGACAGAGACGATGATCCCAATGCATCGAAAGGTGCAGGTGGTGAGTTGCCAAGAACTACTCAAGCTCTTGGGACTTCCACAGCTCAGGGGGAGTCTGCAGGTGCGGCTGGCAGTTCTGGTGGTGATGAGGTGGTGATGGTTGATGATGAAGGAATGGGAGATGATGTGATTGATGCTTTGAAAGAATTAGATGATGATATGTTTAGTGATGATGTGTTGTTTGATGATGATGTGTTGCCAATTGAGGAGATTGAGAAGATTGGAGCTCAGATTGTGATTGAAGAAGATGTTGAAGAAGGTGAAATAGTAGAAGAGAATGTGGAGCATGACATTCCAGGTGTGGAGAAAGCAGATATGGGTAATCAGACAGTAATCGATGAGACTGAATGGGAAGAGCAGCCTAGGTGGAAGGAAGGCTATGCTCAGTGGTTCGTCAAAACGAAGAAACCAGCGGTCCCTACAATGTTTAAGAAGAGTTACAATATTAAAGGCTATGCTGAAGCGAATAAAGGGATTATTTGCTGGATCTATGATGAGCAGTTGAAGCTCTTTGTGATTAAACGGTATGACGGCGTTCAGTATTTTAAAAGAATGTTAAGGTCGTTGAATACACTGCCGGAATGTGAAGTGAAAGACTTAGCCAGATTGGGGTTAATCAATCGAAATGACGATAATATGGCTAGAGTCATTGAGAAAATTGTATGGAGAGAGAGTATAAAAGAGAAGAAGTTTGAGCTGTTGAAACCACAGAAGGGAAAACTTGTTGAAGACAAGGATAGAGGTATGAGAGCTAATGGAAAACCTTGGATGGTCATGAAGTATAAACCGATCCGGTGTTTGAAAGAAGTACCGATGAAGCTTATGCCCAAGGATGTGCTTAAAGACCTAAAGTGGTGGTATGTGGATTGTGAGACAGCAGAGGCAGTGATGGAAGACGAGGATGAACAAGAGCTCCTAAGAGTTTACGATCCGATGCATTTGGTAAATTTATCGCAAGCTGATTTGCAGGTGCTCAATGAGAAGAAAATCTTTTATATTCCTGCTTGGAAGGACGAAGCGAGGAAGTATCAAAGAGTTGTGTCAGTTTGTGTTAGAGAAGGAGTGCATGCGTGAAGATTCAAGATTGAAGATTACAAGACAAGTGCTTAAAGATCAAGATATGAAGCTACTGCCAAGGGGGAGTCTGTTGGTGCATAATGTCAGTGGTTCATAGTCTAGTGTCTGTAATCGAGTCTGTAATGTTTAATTATGTTTTGTATATTTAAGCGAAGTTACTGACAAGTTCGCTTAACAGGCGAACTTGTTAGTCAAGCGAAGTTATGGACAACTTCGCCTGAACATGCCAGGCGAAGTTGTCGTGTATAAATAGTCCTAGGTTACGTCTTGGTTTGTAATCGTTGTTTTAAGTTCGTGTCAGTTGTTCAAGTTCATTGTAACGTGAGGACGAGAGTCTGTAACAGTGATATTACCTCACGTGTTTGAGTTATAATATATAACGTGTGTTCGTGTGATTCGTGTTCTATACTCGTAACGATCTACGCAGGGATTCCGCACCTGAGTAGACCGAGATATCTCGTGCGATCCGTCCAGGGAACCTACAAAAACATTACAAAACACGTTGATAGACCATTCAGGCCAAGGAGAACGCGAAAACAATAACTCAAGTAAATAAATTCATCGTGTCTAAACCAAGTAAACGGTGTTAAAAACAAAATAAACAAGGTAATGAAGTTAAAGAATGAAACATTTAGAATTATGAACATCGTAACATGTAATTGAAATACTAGGGTCGAGAATAACGTAGTAAGTAAATGTAGCATTTCACCAACGAAATATGAACATGCAAATTGATAATACATTGGGTTGAGAATAGCTTAAATAAACGACACTTTTAACTATTAAAATATCATGATGGTAAACAATTGGAAATCTTCGAATGAATTGCACCGCAATTAATGGTAAAAGTGAGATGAAATAAAGTGAACATTACAGCATATAAATTAATAATTTGAAATAAAACGGATAAACGAAATTCTATGATCACAATATTTAAATCCATTAAGTTTGTGAGAGAAAAGTTCCAATAGCTGATCTAAGAATAACGAATTGATTCAAATAAAAATTTAGTGTAGAAAGAGAACAAAAATTACCAAAGAAATTCGTGTAAAATAAACATAACATAAACTCGGCATGTACGCGAGACATATATCAGGTTCAAAGTAAACAAATTTATTTAGAGAGAGTCGGTCATAGATATTCAAATGTAGAAATAAAATAAAAATACGATTTCTATCAGGTAGCTATGTACGCATACATGTTCATAGTCCAAATTTCCACTTAACGGTTACTTTTATGGTAAATTGGCCATAGACCACACGATTTGAATAGCAATCGTAAGCCGATTTAATACAGCGAATAAGAAGGATGTACGAATTTACGTTTCGTAAAATACAAACGAATATGGATCAAATATCAATGAACAAACAATATTCTAAAGAAGTGGATAAAAATCACTTTGGTTAAGTTCGAAAAATACGTGAAGGAGGGGTTAAAGAAAAGAAAAGTGCAGCTTGCAACGCTTGTCTTCTCGAATGTCGGTTTATTTGGGGTATGAGAGTTTGACGTGGGAGGTGGTGCCATGATTTCGTAGACGAAACTCATTGGTGTTCACGAAGGGGAAAGAAAGTAAGGGATACAACATATATTTTAATTTACTAAAATCGGTTGTAAATCGTGGTGTTTTTATATCTCCTGTGAAAATAAGATTTATTCTATTTTTATCTAGGCAAAAGTTTTTAGCTATCGCTAAGACTTGCAAGTACTATGAAATTTTAAACGTAAAAACAAATGTTTTCTTTTGGCCAATGACATAGGAATAAAAATAATTGTCAGATTACTTGACTCGTTGAATGAAAAATAGTCTCAAAAGGGCTCAAAACTTGTTTGAAGCAAATATTTTACTTATAAAAATTATTATATTAATAGTAGTGATGATGATACTAGTAATAATAATAATAATAATAATAATAATAATAATAATAATAATAATTACCATAATAGTAATAATAATGATGACGGTGATGTACTAATAACAATAGTAGTTGTAATATTAGTAATGATGGTATATTACTAACTTTAATAATAATAATAGAGATAATAAATTCTTTTTAAAGAAAATCCATTTGACTGAAGGTTAAAATAACTGAGGATTTGGGATTAGGCGCGAGGTGTTAGTAAGAAAATAGAATATGTAAAAGAAAATATAAACGAATTTGATGAGTTTTGTAAAAATCTAAGTATTGAAACCGGAAAATCGTATAAGGTAGACAAAAGATACGGGGTTAAGGTATTGCATGGCGGAAACAAATTAGGCCTTTCGAAGTATGGCTGGTGTGCTCGGGTCACCATAATGATGGCAGGCTTGAAGTGTGTGGTCAATCATATGATTGAGACAGATGGTTAGGTACATGTCTTGTAGATGAGTGGGTGACGTTGAGTTTGGGTAGACTTTAGCAATAGTGGAAATTGAATCTGCCACAAATTGAAGTATATCAACGTTTCAGAGAAGTAAGGGGATGAGATTTACGCATACTATACAAATGGTGTGTTTCTGCGCGAGGCTTTTCGGCTAGGTTTAGTTTGAGTTTCCAAGAATGGAGTCGGGTTGGAATTTGAAGTTACTATAGTGGTGAAGGTGGATGCGGTCAAACGTGGGGTGATCGGGATCGCGGAGGCTATTGGCTTGATATCTTGGATTGTAATTTTGCTAGTGGAGTGCGACAACTATGAAAACGAGAAGGCACGATAGGAAACGTGAAGAATTTGCGTGACTTGGGACATAAGTATGAAACGACCAACAGACACATCGAAATAAATTCTAGGAATAAGTAAATAAATGAAATCGCCTGAAACAAAATCTGAAATCGAAATTGGAATTCCCATGAGACGTCATGAGTTTTCACATTTCAATAAACGAAAATCTCATAAATTATTGAATAACCATATGGAAAAGAAAAAAAATATTAAACTTAATAGTAAATAGTATAATCGAATTGAAAATCGAGTGTTCATGTACCACCATGACTTTTCGAAATAAATATAGCGATAAGGTAATCGATTTGAAATTCGACCATTCATGTATCACCATGACCTTTGGAATTTTCAATTCTAAAACGTAGTAGTAAATAATAAAATAATATAGTAATCAAATCGAAATTCAACCATTTAAGTATCACCATAACTTTTTGAATTTTCGATTCTAAAACGTAGTAGTAAATAAATAAAATAATATAGTAATCAAATCGAAATTCAACCATTTATGTATCACCATAACTTTTTGAATTTTCAGTTCTAAAAAATAATAGTAAAATAACAAGGTAATCATTTGAAATTCGGTTATTACTTTGCAAACTTTTAAAAGTTTAAGCCGTAAATGAGCGTATAAAAGAAAACATGTCACAAAATTTTTAAACTTGACTATTCTCGTATAAAAATGCGTAATTAAATCGAACCAAAAGCTGATTATTCGTGTATCACCACGACTTGACAGAATTTTAGTTGAAACACGCTGTAAAACATAGAGAGTCAGACGTCAAACGTCGCATAAACCATCGAAAACTAAAATCGAAAATCTGATTATTGAAAACCCTCAAGAATCTTTACGTTAGGCATAAGCCTTGGACTTGTGTGTTCTTGTAAAAATTAAAGTAATTGAATCATCAGTATAATAGTCTCAAGTAAGTGTTTAGAACAATCACATAAGACCCACATAATTTCTAATCATGCAACCTAAACAATGTAAGGCCCCGTTACCGGTGCCTCACATTTGGACGTTGGATTTACTCATTCACATATTTCTAAACATCAGAGTTAATAAAAACATACGCGGAATATAAAAAAACTTTCATAAAACATTACATAACTTGTCTTAAACAACTTGTCTTTCAAAATAAACAACATTAAACATAAACATCTTGAGTCTTCCGATGCCAGCCTCTTATTCGATGCCACGTGTTCCCCTCAAGCGAGCTGCCTCCTCCTACTCACCTACGTGCATACTAAAAGTCAGCTACGCTGAGTGAGTTCTAGTTAATCAGGCAACATACAATACGTCCATACACATTCTTATATACGCACCCGGAGGTACATATACATATATAGTTCTTTACCATTCTTCATACGTTCATACACATATACATATACTTCGCCCTAAAACATTCACATATATTATTAGGGTCCGTTCCCTACATTCGCGGGTATTATCAGGGTCCGTTCCCTACATTCGTGGATATTATTAGGGTCCGTTCCCTACATTCACGGATACTATTAGAGTCTGTTCCCTACATTCGCGGATAGTATTAGGGTCCGTTCCCTTTCTAACCATACCTTCCATACATTTCTCTACGTTCATAATTATAACTTCCATACGTACACACATCATATATCTATATACCAATTATATCTTTAATTATCCCTTGACGATACATGCAATATCCGAAGATCGTTCATGCATCATCGAGCATTCATTCATACTTAAATTATATAAGACATACACTTACCACTTAAGGTAAGTGTATTAACAAATCACATCGAGCATGCACACAACCCCGAAAACATAACAAGGAAGTGGGGCTAGAAACTCACCTGAATTCTGTTTCTTTCTCCGTTTATCATAATTCCCTTATTTAATTGTGCCCTACTAACTGTATATAGGGTACATGTATCAATACTCGTCTGATCTAATCTAGTGGTCTAGTATTAGCTTACTTTTACTTAACATTTATGGTTTTACTTTATTTTAAACGTTCTAGTATTATATCCATACATGCATACTATCAAGTGTATTCGCGTATATGTACACATATACGAATCGCCATGTATTCGGGTCTCATTGTAAGCGAACTTACTGATATGTACAAGCGAACTTACATGTATAGGCGATCTTACATGTAAGCGAACTTGCACGTAGGCGAACTTACTATAGCTTACTTGTACGGTGAAGTTAAACATTAAGAGGACATATCCGTAACGAACTTATGCGGCGAATTCGTTTGGTGAACATGCTTGGCGAACATGCATGGCGAACATGCTACAGCGAACTTATTGCGGGCGAAGTTACCCAGCAGCAGCTACGGTTCGTTCTTAACCCCCTATAATCATCTCCTTTTTAACTCATAACCCTTCGATATGGTATTAACCAATCCCGTGAGCGTTCCCTTGATCATTTCTTGGTAAAACTCGGCCCGGAAAAAGCATAAAGTTTGGACCTTTAGGATTAAAACGTTAATACTAGACCTAAGGTTTATTTTAAACGAGCCGTTCATGGTTATAAGTTTGTTAGGTTCGTTTTTAACATCAAGTTTGCTACTTAACACTCGTTTATACCCGATCTACTCTAGGTTCAAGTTTCAAGGCTAACCGTTCATAAAAACGTAAACTTTAAAGATAAAAGACATACCTTTACGTGTTTTGAGGTTACGGTTTAGCTTGGTTATGAGCTTTAGGTCTTGTATCTATATTGTATTACGAGGATCTATCAAGAATCGGCGTTTGTTTGGCTTGGATCTCACCCTTCTCTCTCAGTCATGTGTATATATATATATATGGTGATATGTGTGTGTTTTTGAGTGTGTAGAGATTATGAAGATGGAAAAGAGAGTTAGGATTTTAGGATGGTTTAAGGGGGTATTTATACTCCTTAAAGCCATGGACCTAAAGCCCATTACTCTTTGTTCCTTTTAATTATTCCAAGTCCATGATCTTTTCTATATTTAATATTAGTTAAATATTAACACACGATAACTTAACATGAATTTCTTTATTAAATATTAAAATATTTATGATGTTACAAACAATGAAGCAAATAAACTATAACCTACTAGAACACTACGTCTAATGTCCTATCTTATAGTGACGGCTTTAATACCAATTTGTAACACCCCAGCTAAATTGGAAGCGCCTGAGTGTGACGTACAGTTTGCTCAAAACACATGTGACACTATTAAGTGACAATAATACCATTAATTGATTTAATAACAAGTACACAAGTTTGAAAGTAAGAGAAATACAAAGAAATACACAATTAAGCAGTTTGTCCATTTAATTTGAAAGTCCTAATTACTAATGTCTTGTCACAGCAGGCATCCTCTAATAAGGTACCTGTAGCATATATATAAAATAATGTCAACTAAACGAATAGTTGGTAAGCTTCCACAGTTTAATAAAAGTACATAAAAGTCATACAATTTCATGAACAAGTGTAAATGAGCAAGTAAGGTCCTTTCCAACTGGGATTGTGCACCAACGTACTACATAAGCGCAAGTACGGTCCTTTCCAGTTGGGATTGTGCACCAACGTACTCGGATAATGAGGCCCTTTTCCACTCATAACAACAAATGTCTGAGCGCAAAGGGGGGAGTTTGATCATTTTACATTGAAGTAATCCATGAGCAAGTAATATTGAGCAAGTAACAAGTAAACACACAAGTCCAGGTAACTAGTTGTAGTTTGTAAATAATAAATAAAAGAAATTGAATTGTTGATAGGATATACATGCTACACCCAAAATAGCTAAAAAAAGGGTAAAAAAGGGGTATGAGAAAGTCACCTTGAAGTTGAAGACAAACTTGAAATAAAACCAAAAGGGTGTAAATTAAACCAAAGCAATTGAACTTCACGAACTAGAATTGAATATACAAAATAAAATATTAACTAACAATTTATAAAGGTAAATAAATCGGGTTGTCGGGAATTGGAAGTGTTTTAATGTATGTTTTATTATTTTATGGAGTTTGATATTATACTTTAACAGAATTTAGCTTTGATTATAATCATGTTAGCTTGATATAAAGTTTAACAAAATAATAGTTGTTAATATAATATTACTTACGAGATTAATATTAAATTTAAACATATTAATGTTTACGGGATTTTTGGTTTACCGGTATATTTTAGTATAACATTTGACTGCTTAGTTTCAATAAAGTTATAACGATGTTATATATATATATACATATTTATATATTTTACGAGCTTTAACAACGGTTCGGGTTGTAAAGTTTGGTTTTTGGATGTAAAAGATTAAAAACAATCTAAAATTTGTATTTAACTTAATAATGATTTTTAAACGTATATGTAATTTAATATATTTAATAAACATGATTAAAAATATATATAAAAAAGATGTGCAGAGACCAAGGTTTGAACCCGGGTCACCATGATCACACCTAGTGTACACAACCACTAGACCAGACAAGGTTTGTGATATAAAGTCAGAAATGGAATATATATATATATATATTATCATCAAGTTCATCATCTTCACTATAAACCCTAGAATTTAATAATCCAAATTTGTTCCATGTTGGTTAAATTAAAGTTAGGGGTTTCATTATACGCTTAAAATTAATACAAATACATATAATACTTACTGGATTTGGTGCCGGAATAGAAGCGAAAGGAGCTTGGCCGGAGTGAATTTTGGGACGAGCAATTTGATAGAGTGTTTGTTTGTGAAAAATTATGTTTGAAAGAGGTTTAGATAAAGATATCGACCTATTTATATCTTCAATTTGATCTATTGATGTTTAATTCGAGTTGTTACGAGTTTGGTTAAAATCCGATCGGTTGGGGATTAATTACGGGTTAATTAGGAGTTAAATGGCGAAATAAATCACATAGTAATGTTTAGTATTAGTGGAGATGACGTTTGGGGTGATTAACGATCAAAACGGATGTTTAAAATGGTCGTTTTAGAAGTCGTCGGAACTGTTTTTCGTTCGCCTGAGATGGCGCGAAAAAAAGGTGATGGAGGGGATGATGGTGGTTGTTGCTTTTCATTATTATTATTGTTATTATTATTATTATTATTATTATATTATTATTTTTTAATATTATATTATATTATAATTTAAATTTATTTTACACTTTGGCCCCTATACTTTCATATTTCTTTTAAACAGAATTAATATATATTTATATTTTTGACCTTGTAATTCTAATGTTATATAAATGAATTAATAGTTAATGATTTGGAAATATGTTTGTATTATACCCGGATAGTTCGGGACTTGATTAAGTAACATGTTAAAACTTGAAATTTCGTTAATGAATTAAATGAAATAGAACATGTGTTAATAATGACAATAAAACGTCATGATTATTATTAAATTATCGAATGATATTTACGAATACATTGAAACGGCGAAACGGGTCAGTTCAACGAACTCAATATAAAAATACATAAACGAATTTGAAATTTATATATATATATATATATAATTTAAATAGAACAAAACCTAAATTTTAAAATGGGTCGGGTTTGAAAAGTAAAGAATGTTACAGATGTTCCATTTTCTTTTTATGAAGAATGTTTGAAGGCGTTTAGGTTTTTGAAAGAGCAACTCGTGAGTGCTCCCATTCTTGTTCCACCCGATTGGAGCTTGCCTTTTGAGCTCATTGCGATGCGAGCGATTATGCATTTAGGGTGGTTTTGGTGAAAATGCGAAAGAAACATTTTCATCCGATATATATACAAGCAAGACGTTGAATGATGCCAAAGAGAATTATACCACCACCGCAAAAGAACTTTTAGCCGTTGTTTTCGCATTTGACAAGTCTTGGTCCTATCTTGTGCTTTCGAAGACCACCGTTTTTACCGATCATTCAGCTTTGTGTTTTCTCTTCAGAAGAAAGACGTGGAGCCTCGCCTTATATGGTGGATTCTTCTACTCTATGAGTTTAATATAAAGATCAAAGACAAGAAGGGGGCGGATAATGTAGCGGCAGATCATCTTTCCCGTTTAGAAGATCCGAAGAGAGAAGAGATTCGTGAAGAAGAAATGGAGACAAATTTCCACATGAGTCGATTGATTTTGTTGCAGCCGAAAAGCAAGGTATGCCATGGTTCATTGATTTGCTAGCTATTTGTCTAACGGTATTGTGTTGAAGGGGATGACTACGCAACAAAAGAAGAAGTTTTTCCGGGATGTTACTAGGTATGTTTGGGATGATCCGTTCTTTTTCAAGATTGGTTGTGATCATATTCTCAGATGGTGCGTGATGAAAGAAGTGGGGGTTGAATATTCTAAATCATGTTCATGAAGGTTTCACAGGAGGTCATCACGGTGCGCATGCCACAACTCAGAAAGTATTTGATTGTGCTTTTTATTGGCCGACGGTTGTGAAGGATGCTATGGAGTGTGTGAAGATGTGTGATACGTGCCAACGCACCAGTAATATTTCATCTAAGGATTAGATGCCCCCAAACCCCATCCATACTCTTGAAATTTTTGATGTTTGGGGGCATCGATTTTATGGGAACGTGTCCTATTTCTGGTGGATATAAGTATATTCTTGTGGCAATTGATTATGTTTCTAAGTGGGTTGAAGCCCAAGCATTGGCCACTATGATGGTCGGGTGGTTGTGAAGTTCCTCAAAAAGTTTTTGACTCGTTTCGGTACTCCGAGGAGTTATTATTAGTGACCGGGGCACTCATTTTTGCAACACTGTCATGGAGAAGGCATTCACTCGTTATGGATTTACTCATCGTACCTCTACCGCTTACCATTCTCAAACAAATGGTCAAGTCAAGAATGCAAATAGAGGGGTGAAGAGGATTTTTGAGAAGATGATGGGAATAAGTCGGAAAGATTGGTCAGTTGGATGATGCGTTATGGGCATTCAGAACCACGTATAAGACACTGTTGGGTACTACACCGTTTATGCTCGTTTACATTAGATCTTGTCATCTTCTCGTTGAGTTGGAGCACCGGGCGTTTTGGGCGTTGAAGACGGTTAATCTTGACCTTACCGAGGCTGCAACGAAGAGTATTTTCAGATTCATGACTTGGAGGAACTCATGAATATCAAAGAAAATATGAAAGTTATGAATGATCGACGATTGAAAAGAGGTAAAGAGTTTAAGAAAGGTGATAAGGTGTTATTATTTAACTCTCGTTTGAATTTGTTTGCAGGGTAAAGTAAGATCCCAATGGACGGGACCGTACTTGGTGAAAGAAGTTCCCGTATGAGCTGTGGAACTAGAGAATCCGGATAATGGAACTTCGTGGAAGGAAACTCCCCTTGATCCATCGATTTGAATCATCAAAGGAGTTCTTGAGTGAAAACTCAAGGTGTAGAGTTTGTATATTTATTTTATTTTATTTAGTGTTTTTAATTTTCTTTGAGTCACTAACAATAGTTTTTGTAGTTTTGTTTGTATCGACGAGTCGTTTCAATGAATCATTACCATCATGGAGAGAGGAAGTTACGAGAATTCGAATGTCCCAGGTAAGTTTTGCGCGTAAAAATGACATAAAATGGGTATAGGAAGGCTAGGTAATTTTTTGAAAATTTTTCTAAGGCATTTAGGCTTCCAATTTTCGAAACTTTCTGAAAAAAATGTCTCGTTGCGCGTGTGACGAGGCCTAGACAGAAGACCGCGCTGCGCGGCCAAGAAGAACCCCCGGCTACACACGCCGCGGCCCGTGACCAGGGCACCACTCCAGGTCGTGTGGTGTGGCCAAGTCCCATACACCATAATTTGTTTTTTTCTTTTATTCCATATTATACTTACTTTTTCCCTAATTTTCAAATCCCGCTTTCTCCCTCACCCAAAACCACAAACCCTAACCCCCTTTTTCACCAAATCCACCATTTTTGAGCATTCTTTCACCAAATCCACCATTTTTTACATTCTTTCACCATATTAAAACATTAATTCATCATAATATCATCATATTATCAAAACCCACCATCAATTTTCAATTATTATTCACCATTCAAGTCAAAAGAATCACTCTCACTTTCAATTTTTTTGCAACTTTCATCCTTGTTTACTCCACTCTTAGGTATGATTTCTTGTATTCATGTACTTTTCTTTGTATTTTTAGTGTTAGTTTTGTTTTTATTTTTAAGTAATATCTCTAGTTGGTTGTCGGGTTTGGTTAAGGTTACTAGTTGTAAGTGTTGGTTTATGGTTGCCGGTTGGTTTGGTTTGGGATATTGTTTCAGTTTGTAGTGTGCAGGTGGTTTGGTTGGTAATTTTTGAAAGTTTGTTTCGAGGTTACGGTTAGGTCGGTTTGGGTTTAACTCAATTTAAAAGAGTACCCGCGGGTCATCCAGGACTTTCTCGGAAGTCACCTACGGGACATCCTTATCACCCGCATAACTCAATTTAGAGAAAATATCGCGAAAAACTCCAAGGATCATTAATAAAATCCACGGGTCACCTAGGACTTCCTCAGAAGTCATCTGAGGGATACATCCATAATCTGCATAATTCAATGAAACAAAAGTATAAAACGGATTAAAATCCTCAAGTGCCGAATGACGACAGACTGACATAAGCAAAGCAGTTGTAACTAACTTTTTTCTAGAAGGTTTATACATATATTCTCTCGTAAAGGGCACGTGATACAACAGCCAATCAAAGAAGGACAACTGGAAATGTTATTATAACCGTGCACATGGCCAACTGTCCTATCCTATCAAATGCGTACACGTGTCCAGTTTGTTACAAATAATATCTTCTAAAAGAGGACCGATGTACCAATAATATTCCTCTAACCACCGTCTATAAATACTTACTTCATCATCATGAGATATTCATTCACACTTGACATATTACATCAATCACTTGAGTACTTTCTCTATATAGGAACAATACTTATTCTCACGCCGATGGTGGTTACGGGAAGACACCCACTATTGTCATTACCGTAGCAAGCTCACAGTGCTCTATTTTGCAGGTTACCGACGCCGAAATTGTTGAATCTATACTCGTGTTAACGTATCTCTTAGTGTACAATCCATACCCGGTGGAATAATTGGTCTAACCTATTCGGGTGTAGATCTGTGTTTCTTCACAAGTGTATTAGGTGTTAGGGTTAGTTTTGGGATGTTGAACATGGAAGTTTTCGAGTCGAAACGAGGTGGAAAAAGATTTTTATTAATTATCTATTTTGCAAATTTATGGTTTTCCACTCATTTTGATTCAATGTTCGGTTAGTTGGCACTTGAGCTTAATTGGGACAATTAAAGTGCAGGGAGGAGTAGTGTACATTGAGTTTAAGTTTTATTGTTGGTTTTGTAGTTTAACCTTGTTTTAAAAATTTTGGATTTTCGTTAGCTTTATTTGATCGAAAAAAGCGCTCGTTCGTTCTCAATTTCCATTCATACGAGTCCGTTTGAAATATTTTGTAACCCGGATTTCCAAAGTTTTTATTTTATTTTAAATTTCAGTTTAATAAATCCGAAAATACAAAATATTTTATTTTTACTTTTTAGTTTACTTACTCCCGTTGTTTGTTTGCTTGTCTATTTTCGTTTTCACGATGTCAGGTACGTAGGTGTCTCAAGGAACATGAAAGAGTAGAAGAGGCCCGATTTCGCGCCCATAAGTTGGGCCGGATGATGTTCCGATTGCTAGGCCAAAGAGGCAGGTCATTAATTATATATATAGAGTTATTATCCCGAAAAGAAAAAGTAATAAATCCGTGACAGCTCGTTACTTCACTTTTCAGAAGATTCGGAAGAATATACCAAGTTGGGTGTAATCTTATATCTTCAGATTTGCTACTTTCAAGACCATCGATCGGAGTTTGTTGGATATTATCGGTCAGAGGGAACGAGTTGAAGAGTTGTTGGGCGCGGAATTTAAAGCTATGTTATGTCTCAAAGAGCCACGGTATTAATAGTTGACTTTGGAGTTTTTGAGCACTTTTTAGTATAAAGATGGAAATTTCCGTCAACCGAATGCAGTTTCGTTTGCTTTAGGTAAAAAATATATGAGATGACATTGATGAGTTCGGGATTGCAAGTGGCTTTTACACGACAGCGGATGTTGGGTCACCGGATTTTCAGACGAGTTTGAGGGGTTCTTTCAAACACCCGAAACCGGTAGGTTTGTCTAACATTCAGTTGGCCGCCTTTTAGGAGACGATTGCGAGTTCTCCATTTACGGGTAGTATGATGAGTTAAGATATTCGGGACCAGTTCTTTGTTATATTTATCGAATTTTAGTGAACACACTTATTAGAAGAGGTTAAGGTGAAAACAGATTAACTGGTTAGACTTGTTTTGTTTATTGGTGATGGTAGAGAAAAAGCTGGTTAATTTGGCGAGTGTTTTGGCGTGGTTGTTTCACCGCTCAAGACGAGGGGGTGTGAAGAAGATGGCGAAGCTTGACATGGGCTTGTATAGTACTATAATTGCTTGGAATATGGGGGGTCTTTGAAATATTATAACCGGAAAATTTGAGAAATGGGCCCGGGTGGAGTTCATTGGAATTAATGATTTGAGGAATGCAAGAATTTTAAAGCTTAATGACCCGCTAGCTTGGGAAGACATAAAAGCGGGTCCACAGGTACGACCACCACCGGACTCCGAAGCTACTGCAGTTATGAGAGCCGGACTGCCTACATATTGTCAGAGGCCTTTGCATCGTTCTGAGAGGCCGGCTATGCAGTTTCTGGTTAGGGAGCCTCGCCCCGAGACACTTACTCTTGATTCATTATATGATCGGATGGAGTCTGGGTTTTGATAAGATGCGGGGGTTATATGACCGAGCAGTGTGACAATTTGAAGAGGTTCATGAGAGAGAATCAACAAAGGCAAGATGACACTCTTAACACATGATGACTGGGTTGAACATTGGGTTGCCTGATTATCTTCGACAACAGGATGTTGCGGGTTCGAGTGGTCTGAGTGCTCCGGGTGCTTATGGTTATGGTTATAGGGCACCGTTCTACATGCCGGGATCACATTAGTTTGATAATGCGGAGCCATACTGAACGTTTGAGTAGAGTGAATAGGAAGAAGAGGAGGAAGATGATGAATATTGAGTGTGTGGACTCGGAAGCGGCTTTGGGAGTTTGTATCTTTTGTTTTTCTATTTTTCTTTTTATGGTGTTTTTATTTTATTTTGGTCTGTACTAATATTACTCTAAACTAGTTGGTCAGGTAGGTGGGTTGGAGTATGGTGACTTTTAAGATTTATAAGTAACTTTTATTTTCTAGATATTGTGTTTGATGTCACTTAGGTATGTCGAGAGGAGTGGTCATATCCGTTTTGAAAGAGATAATGAGGTACTTAAAATTGGTGAGCGGTCAGTAAGGAGAGAACTTATGGAAATAGACGGGTACAATGACAGTCTCGCATATTACCAACTAAGTTTTTTTCATTGTACTTGTTTTTATATTTTTATGTTTATCTTTTTAGGTTTTTATTTTTCTTTAATTTTTTATAATATTTTGTTTTTGTTTTTAATTTTATTGAGTTGTGTTTCCATTCCTACATTGGGGACAATGCGAAATTTAAGTGTGGAGATGGGACACAAGTGTCACACCCCAACCTAAGGTAGAAATGCCGGGGCGTGAGCTGATTGCTCACAGCTCTCAATGTACTATCATGCAATATTTAAAATGACGATATCTATTATTTAATTTCAATAAATCAAAGTACATGATTTCAAAAATAGAACATAGTAACAGAAATAAAATTTAATGTTCTTCTTTCTTCTCTCTAGCATGCAATCCTAAGTGTCTTCAAACAACTTGAGAATCACATCACACGATAACCTGCATATGCGTTAAAAATACAATAGTTTTGTCAACACTAGGTTGAGTGAGTATAACACGATTTAAGACACTATAATAATAATAAATATAAGTGCAAACTGTTCCTGTGAGATAAACAGTTAAGCCATAGCACAAAAACAATCAATCAAACCATAAAGAAAAGGGCCCAACCAATTCCATATAAATGGACATTGGTTACCAAGCAAAGACTAAACCGTTGCCATAAAAATGGACATTGGTTGACAAAGATAATCGTATGATCATACTAAACAGTTGCAGTTGAGTATTAAATAGTAATAAAATAATTAGAAACGCATATGTCCCAAAAGGTAAAAATGAGTTAAAATGGAGAGCGAGATACTCACCTGATCGGATGAACGAAATATAAGTGATGATGTGAGAAAGATAAATCTTTCGGGATATCCCGTCAATGATTCCTAGTTAAAATAACAGTAATGTGAATTAATTATAAAAGGTATAAAACGATTTAATGAATTAAGATTTCGATGTGATTTGCCTTATGATTGATGTTATAATATTATGGATTTGAACGATTGATCTCTATGGATTAGTTGTTATTATGAAAACAATATTATTAGTCATCATTAAATTAAGAGAATCGTTTGCTTATCTTATAACCAAAATTTATGAATAATTAGTTTAAATAAATATGAGTTATAAACATTTCAATAGTTAATTATAATAAAATTTATATTTTAGAACCTTTAACGAAACGTCATGATAAAAATATTAGTTAATACATTTAACACGTTTAATATGTTTTATTACATTTTTTGTTTTAAAAGAATTATATATATATATATATATACTATATATATAATAAAAAATATGCAAATTTACAAAGACGTTCAAAGACGAGAAAACACCGAGAATGTTGTCGGGTTAAAATAAAAGAAAATGATTTATTATTATTATTAAGATATACTTATAATACATACATATATATCTATATATAGAAAATGGTTCAAATAAAAATAAAGAATTTCCTAAGAATGGTAAGAACGAATAGATTGTTGACATGTGGCATTACAACCTATGTGAAAGAATAATACTAGGAAACTATGTCAGTTATAGTGGTGAAATAGTAATTCCAGGAAACTATGTCGGTTTTTGATAATTTTAAATCTCAACCATTGATTAACATGATCCAATGGCTATGATTTATTCTTAATCTTTCTAGGAAACTACTTATTTTTAGAATAACCCTCTCCTATAATATATATACATATGTATATATATGTATAAATACGTAAACGAAAGCTTTTAACTAGATTTTTTTGACAAATGCCGTAGCTAAATGACGTCGGTTAAATAAATTAATGTTCATTTTATATTTTATATTAATTATAATAATTTATAAACCATTAAAAATCATAAAAATAAAAAATAAATAAAAGAACAAACCTCGTCCAAAGGGGCTTGAAGCCGCGCCCCTGGCCGGTTCACAGCTTTATACACCCATACACGAAACCAGTTGGGCTAGCTGATTTGTTGGTTAAGGAATAAGAACCATATTTTAAATGCATAATCTGTTAAAATCCCTAAATCAATAAGAACCCTAAATATGCAATTGAAGAATTCACTCTATGTTTGTTGATTTAA
Organism: Bidens hawaiensis; assembly: GCF_021521415.1. Classification (NCBI taxonomy): domain Eukaryota; kingdom Viridiplantae; phylum Streptophyta; class Magnoliopsida; order Asterales; family Asteraceae; genus Bidens; species Bidens hawaiensis. The sequence continues at coordinate 59,813 of NW_027498893.1, forward strand.
GGTTAGGGCTTTTAATTACGGATTATAAACGATTGCTATGCATAGTTTTATTACCTTAAAAGAAGATGAATTGAAGGCAAAGAAAAAATATACCCTGTCGGCCAAAACGCGAACTTAAATCCATATGTGCAGATCTGTAAAACATAATTAAGTGTGGGTGTTTGATTTGTGACGTCCTGAAGATGGTGCAGACGGGGTTTAATTGCAAAGTTATCAACTGTAGATGGTATATGGAGGTGATGATATACGACGGGTTCTTTATATGTCAATTCGCATTAGCAAGATCATCTATTCCCAATTAAATGAGTCGGTGAGATTCAAGATAGGCAATATAGTGATTTGCACAATTCAGTTTCATGTATAACGCGAAGAATAAGGTCCAAGCAACGCATCTGGGTCACGGAATTTTGTCATTTACTGGTTCAGATCACGGGTTCTGTTTATGGGTTTGGGTTTGTTTATAGGGATATTGGTTTTTAATAATCTCAACTTTTGTGCGTTGGTAGATAACACTCCCAACTTTCACTTTGTCTCTCACCACTTTCAACTTTCACACTATTTGTTTTTATCACTCCCCGTTAACTGAAGACTAACGTCGTTAGTGGAAACGCTGATGTGGCTTTTTTAATAAAATAAGATGAAGTTTCATGCCTACTTGGAAATTAACTATTTATTTTTAATTTTTAATCTTTTACAAGTCATCATCTTCTTCACCATCCAACCTCCCACCAAAACCTCCACTACCGGACATCACCACCACCGCCACCACTTCTCCCGCACCATCCTTATCTACCGGTACCTCCATTTATGCACTATCTCTATTTTAACTTTACAATGTCTGATCGCACTCCTTTGCTCAAATTGAAGTTTGGTTTCTCTCCTCCATTCAATTGGAGACACATGGTTTTAGCCGCCGCACTCGATTTCCCGGCGAGCATCGTGGGTGGAAATCAGACTGTGGTTTTAGCTGGTCGAAAAACGACGATGACATTCGTTGCAACGGTGGGTCTTGCGAGACTGAACATCAATACGATGACGGGTCTAGATGGATGAACAATTAGGGTTTTGCTGCCACACGTTTTTCGACAATGAAATGACAGCGGCGATGGCGGTTCCAAGTTCAGATCTAGTTAGAATGACAATGGCAAATGATGTTAAGTGTGGTGGTTAAGGGCGGTCGTTTGGTAAATAAGACAACATGGGTGATTTTGTTAAATTCGGCAACATAAGAGCTTTTCCGGCCGAATCGAAGTGGTGGTAGTAGTAGGAGGTTGAAGGGTGGAGAAGATGATGGCTTATAAAAGATTAAAAAATTAAAAATAAAAAGTTAATTTCCAAGTAGGCATGACACCTCATCTGATTTTATTAAAAAAATCCACGTCAGCGTCTCCACTAACGGCATTAGTCTTCGGTTAATGGGGAGTGATAAAAACAAATATAGTGAAATTAGGCATGGTGGGAGACAAAGTGAGGGTTTGGGAGTGTTATCTGCCAACGGACGAAAGTTGAGAGTATTAAAAACCAATACTCCTTGTTTATAAAACATATTAATGTTTAATCAGATTTTGCAAATTGGTCCTTGGAGATTAGAGGTGGAAACAAAAAGAGATTAAAGCTTAATTTAGGGTATAATTTGAATATAAACCAAGT